>NC_089204.1:30262812-30303425 GCF_963930695.1 Labrus bergylta
TGAGCGCTTTGCCTTATTTGTGCGGCCGCTCCGAGCGCTCAAGTTGAAAATCTTTCAACTTTTCAGAAAGGCGCTGTTGACGTCACTGGGCGCTCTTTTCCAAATGTTTGATATTTCCCATAGTTTTGCCGCCTACAGATCGCGTCTTGTACCCACATCCTCCTCGCTCCGTATCTGATCGGGAAATAAAAGATCTGAAATATAAAACATGCAGTAAAAAGTAAAAGAGCAGTGTCTGTCATACAAACTGTTGTCATGGAGACAGGACGGACCTGCAGCGCTTTTCTTCTCAGTGCACAAACGCCTCATGCTAACACTCCTGAGATAAACGCTAGGTTGACACAAGGTCTAAGACGGTCTACATGTCTTCATCTGGTTAAAAACAAAAGGTGGAGCAAAATACAGATATGGCAAAGTATCATCTCGTTACCCTATTATCAAAACGCTCGCTCCGAGTACTTCATGCCTCCTCGAGGTGGCGCTGATGAGCTGTGTTAATCTCGTCAACAAAATAAATGACCAAAATATTTGTTGAAGGTCTTTTTAAATTAGTCAACTATGACAATGACCAGACGAAACTCTATTTGATGATTTGATGAATAATATTACTTCATCATCTAATTGACGAAACGAAAACTACATCACAAGTGAGGATTATCACGTCCTTGATAAAAAAGTGTTAAACCCCTCAGCTGTTCTAAAATCATTGTAACCCATAGCAGACTTCATCAAAGGTGTGCGTGTGTGGTGAGTGCAACAATGTGCAGCCTGGCGCCTGCAGGTCCGTGAAGCCCCGCCCCCTGGAGCTTCTGATAATCAAAAATAAAAGCTTGCGTCTGATTTTGTTGACTAAAATATCTTCTATTGTCGTCAACTAAAATGATGTGCAATTTTAGTCAGTGACTAATTGACTAAATTAAATCAATAACAAATGACTAATATCTGACTAAATATAAAGGACATTTTCCTCAGGAGACTATGACTAAATTAGAAAATGGTTTGAAGATTAACACTGCTGATGAGTGAATGAGGGTAACGTGAAGTTAAAAGAAGCGCTGGCCACTTTCAAACCGACCAGAAGAATCTGTTGCATCTCTAGAAATGTTCTGACGAGAGGAAAGGTCGACTGTGCTCTCCAGTCAGCAGGGAGAGTTGAGATGGGCGGACTTCAGCGGACACTGAGTCCTACTTTTTTTCCACTGAACTGCTGTGGCTCAGTGGTAGAGTCGGTCGTCTGTCGACCCAAGGGGGGGGTTCAATCCCCAGTTCATGCACGCCATCTCTGGGTTTTGGGAGCTATTTGCTATTAGTATGGATTCTACACACTGTTTTATAAAAGAGACCCGATGTGTATGCAGAAAGTAGTCCATCCATTCAGATCTGAAAAAACTGTTTTATGATCAGTTCTGATATAAATTAATTCAATGGCGTTCCAATAAGTGCAATATAAACGCCGTCATCCTGTGAGCGCTCCACAGACTCCTTGAAGGCAGCGGCGGTGCACCGAGGTCTTCATTAGGATGTCGAGAGATATTTGCATTAAGACAGCGAGCTGAAGTTAAAACTGTGTGCTCTTTTTGTTGCCGCTGGGTTCGCCTCCTCACCTCCTCGCCGCCTCCCTCCCTTTATCTCCTCTTCACTGTTGGCCAAACGAGTTAAGGCTCCAAATTGAATTCCATCTTCGTGTATTTCTTCCAGAGGGCTCGCTAATTAAGAATTTAATTATGGCTGAGAGCAAAACACAGGCAACAAAACCGGCTCATGTTTAAAACATCCTCCGTCTCTCTTTCTTTTTGCTCTCTCGCCCTTCACTGCCTTGCCCTCTCTCTCTTTCTTGCTCTTTGCTTCCTTTTATTTGAGTGTTTTTCTGAAAGTTTTGAGGTGAACCTAAGGTAAGACATACAATAAGATGCTAATCACAGAGGACTGTACCAGATATTCTCCGGAGGGAGCGTGCAATGCGTGCATGATCAAAGAGAGTCAGGAGGTGATGAAGATACTCCACCCTTGTTGTAGAAATGGAACGCCTCTTTGCAGAGAATCAAAACTTTTTAATGAATATTTGATGATTTTCTAAATTGAAACAAAGCACAACTTGAGCTGCATCCTGTGTTTGTCTCTCTTTGAGCACTTTTCAGTCGGTAGTCATGACGATGGCTCCTCTCTCTGGGCTGCCTTGAGGATTGTTCCCCTGCCCGGGGGGGCTCCACTCTGTCATGTCCTCACACTGTACCTTTCCTCCCTCTCTCCATTATGCAGACCTTCTCATCTGGTCTCGGTGGTCCGACCCTCCAGCAGCTATTTGTCACAAGCAGATGTTTTTCTGAGAACCGTGACCTCTTCGTGTGGTTGCTGGGGGGAATGGGAGTTTGTCGCCCTGGTTCTGATTGGAAACCTGCAGAGCGGCGAGGGCACGGTCAAGGTGAGTAATACCAGCTTCTGTCAGGTCCTGAGGTCAGCTAATCTCCCGTAGCAATCAGGAGAGCAATGGAAGAGTTAGAGGTCTCGGAGAGGGGCTGTCCAGACCCTGACATAACAGTTTTGGGGCCAGACCAGGACCGACTTTCAATTTATCCTCTCCAGCTATTCCACACACAGTTTCTTATTGGACACGACTGCAGTGTCATCAGTGTGGCATCTGTAATGAGAGTGGGCTGATGCATTTCACACTGCTTTAGCATCTTTAGCTAAATATGAACGTCCACCAGAGACTCCACATTTGTAATACAGATGTTCAAATTCATTCAAATACAGACAGAAAGAACGTTTTAGACTTGAGAGTATGTTCCTGTTTGTAGCCCGGTAAAGAGGAACATTTGAGCAGGAATGAGAATGTCTCGCTCGGCTCTTGCAAACCCTGAAACATTTCTTTTGAAGGTTCAAACTTGTGGCCTGAAACTGTCACACAAACCAAACCGACTGTGAGCTGTTTTTAACTTCTTATGAAACAGACACTGTTTAATACTAACGCCTCAGCATAGAGCAGAGATCAGGTCTGTCCTGTGTAAATGTGTCTCTGAGTCCTGACTGTCTACAATGAGGGAGAAGCTCGAGTCCCGCTGGCTGTGTTGTTGTCAGAGCCGTGTTTACATGGACGGGACGGCCGGCTCCTCCCCTTGTGTATAAAAGCTGTTTTAGTCAAGAACTAGAGAGAAGAAGAAGAACATACTCACTGATTATTTGGATGTTAGTAAGAGTTTTTAGATCACGCTCATTCTGTGTCAGTTTACATGAAATGTGAAGCTACGAGCTAACTAAAGAGCGCTAACATTAGCATGCTAACACAACAATGTGAAGCTACGAGCTAACTAAAGAACGCTAACATTAGCATGCTAACACAACAATGTGAAGCTACGAGCTGACTAAAGAGCGCTAACATTAGCATGCTAACACAACAATGTGAAGCTACGAGCTGACTAAAGAACGCTAACATTAGCATGCTAACACAACAATGTGACGCTACGAGCTAACTAAAGAGCGCTGACATTAGCATGCTAACACAACAATGCAGGACACAGGTGATTGCAGCTCGAGCAAAGGGCAATTTTACCTCCGCTTTTGCTTTACTCGTTCATGCGAATGGGAGGGGAGGGGGGTTGGAGGTGTGTCTCTGGAGGTGGGCAGAGCCTTCAGTATGGAGGAGGCGTGGCCAAAGCGCAGTTTGTTTTGGTTTCATGCTGGGGCTCAAGGGCGACATGTACTGGATCAAAAATTCACACTTTCTTCACAGGATCAGCAAAGAGTTCCTCTTTGAAAGTTCCTCACAGAGGTATTAAAGAAGGAACACCAGACTCTAACCTCTGAGTCTGCAGAGGGCGCTAAACGGCTTGTTCTGCAAATCAAGCAAATTCTCCGATATGAAACCAAGAATTTCACCAGACGGCTTCAAGCCTCTACGTAAGCCGGTGAAACCTCTTACAGAGACTCTCTTCTCCCAACAGTGGAGAGCAGCGCTCCCCTGGAAGCCCTGCAGCGTTCTGCCCCCCTGTAAGGCTTCCAGAGAGCTGACCAATCAGAAGAGAGTGGGCACATGGGGAGGAGGGGCCTTAAAGAGACAGCAGCTGAAATTAACTGTTTCAGGTCAGAGGCTGAAAGGTTTTTACTGACTCCAGAATCAGATTAATAAGGAGGTTTTTGAGCTGCTAATCATGTAAAGCTGCTCTAAAGGTTTCACAACATGAACGGTGAACATGTGGGGAGAATCTGGGCGCTTTCATATGCTTTCATCTGTATGGTTCGATGTTGCCTATCCTGCCAGAAGCTAATTTGAATCTAAGCTAACTAATGACTGATATCATTTTTACAGTCTGTGAGGCTGTGGAGCGATGTATCATAAGAGTTTATTGTTTATATCTACCAGTGTGTTTACACACACATACACACTAAGATCACGGGTCAACATGTTGCATGTTCCTGCCAGCTGCAGAGGCCGTTTACTGCTGCTGGCAGTTACGAGCACTAAAAGTAGCAACACGGCAATAAAAGAAAGACCGCAGACCGATGTAAAGCGTGCAGGGTGTGCAGGATTCAAAAACAACGGCCGGGCTTTACGAGGGAGGGAAACGAATTCAACATGTTGTCAGACCTCAAAGAGGATTTCACATTCTGAGGAAAACTTTAAATGTAGACAAAAACCAAAACACCACATGGAACCTTCAAAAAGACGATCTCCTCCTCTTCCTCTTCCTCTCACTCACACGCCTGTACACACTGACACACACACACACACACACTGATACACACACACACTCACACACACACACACACACACACACACACACACACACACTGACACACACTGATACACACTGATACACACACACACACACACACACACACACACACACACACACACACTGACACACACTGACACACACTGATACACACTGACACACACACACACACACACACACACTGACACACACTGATACACACTGATACACACACACACACACACACACACACACACACACACACACACACTGACACACACTGACACACACTGATACACACTGACACACACACACACACACACACACACACACACACACACACACACTGATACACACACACACTCACACACACACACACACACACACACACACACACACACTGACACACACTGATACACACTGATACACACACACACACACACTGACACACACACACACACACACTGACACACACTGACACACACTGATACACACACACACACACTGACACACACACACACACACACACACACACACACACACTCACACACACACACTGACACACACTGACACACACACACACACACACTGACACACACACACACACACACACACACACACCTCACAGCATATGGGTCGTGTGTGATTACAGTTCTTTGTTGTCGTCCAGTAAACTGATTTCCTGTCAGCCTTTTGTTCTTCATTCTGTTTAAATTGCAAAGCAGTAAAAGGAGACAGGACAGAGACGGGGACGATGTAGTTGAGGGCAGAGTAACCATTGTGCAGAACATAATGAGGTGTGTTCCAGCCGGTGTTACCTGTCCTCGCTGGGCATCCTGGTCCACTAATTTAAAATATGCACCGTGGAAAATAAGTGTCAAAACTCTTGTTTACAGAGAAACTGTGTTTTTGTCCAATTAAAAATACGCCGTCTACTTTGAAAATTAGGGAGAAGTCAGAAGCTGCAGGTGTGAATGCAGCGAGGAAACATTTACAACACGATCGCACCGAGAAGTTCAGTTACTAATGAACTGCCATGGATACTCTGAGGGGGAGCACACAAGACAAAGTAGTTAATGTCAGTGGCAAAAGATTACATATTGCAGAGAGAGAGTTCAGAACAAATGATGTAGAGAGGACATTTTTCAGTCCGTCTCAAACAGAGTCGCTGTGGCTGCATTTTTAATGGCTAGGTAAGAGTGAAGAAAGTACCAATTAGATTTAGCCTGGGTTTGTAAGTTTGGCAATGATAACTGCTGAAACCAAAGCACCTCTATCTGGGTGCATATTAAGGGCCCACTCACACTCGGCCAATGTGCTCCGTACGGTGATGAAGAACGATTGTCAGCCCTCCCCCATTCCCCCCGCTGGCCTGCACTCACACTGCTCCAGGACTAACCGGGCCTGAGCACCGTTACCTCTCGTCCAAAAACGTCCTAATATAACACATGCATGGCTTATGTGAGCGTGGAGCGTGCTTAGTTGACCAGACAGACGGACTCAGAAATGTAAGTGAAGCATGGTCGAGTCCGCGTCCACACATCAGAGAACAACACAGAGAACATGATGGCTACTTCACTTACTTTGTGGCTTACTTTTAAAGATTTATTTTTGGGCATTTTCTGCCTTTATTGAAGAGATAGGACAGTGGATAGATTTGGAAATCAGGGAGAGAGAGAGAGTGGGGATTGACATGCGGGAAAGGAGCCACAGGCTGGAATCGAACCTGGGCTGCCCGCTTGGAGGACTACAGGCTCCATACATGGGGCGGGCACACTGACCACTGCACCACTGCGCCACCAGCGCCCCCTTTGTGGCTTACTTTGAGTCAGATACAGCCTCAACATTTTGGGATTTTTTTCGATAATGGAGGTGGGTATCGATTATACGTCATGTCCATGTTGTGTACCCGTGCCAGGGTGGAGGAAGTGTACCGATCTCAGCACTCACACTAGTCAAACCAACTTGACTTTTGGGGTCATAAGCTTGGGCATAGTGCGGTCGTTGGGGGTTCGATCCCCAGCTCCTTCAGCCACATGTCTGACGTGTCCTCGGGCTTAACCCCAAGTTGCTCCTGCTGCTTCGTCAGCAGCGAGTAAATGTGTATGAATGGGATTAGTTACTTCTGATTTTCTCTTTTTTCTGTGTTTACATAAGATGGCAGCTACGAGCTAAGCTAACTTTAAGCTAACTAAAACCGCAACTAAAATAAGAACTTTTCATCTGATGTGACTGTGTGAACTTTATAGGATTTTGCTGTTTTTACCCAAATTATTATTGCTATTGTCTATTTGTATTTTTTTTGGTCTATGTTTTGTCATGCTGTCTCCCTTTTTGTATGTTGTTGTTGTTGTTTTTATTTTGTTCTTTTTCTACTGTCAATGTTATGTCTGTATGTTTGTATTTTTTGTGTTTGTGTTACTGTGTTACTAAATGAAAATGCAGATAAAAATATTGGTTTGAAAGCTAACCCACTGCTGTAGCGTTAATGATGTTTACTCGTGTCACGGTCCATGTGGTAATGCTTCTGTTTCCTGTGATGCCCGTTTCTGATCTCAGGGGGGCAGTGAAGCAAGAGAAGGTCCAGAGTCTGACCCAGTAGATGCTGGACGTGTTGGTACCGGATTTTGATACTCATCCCAAGAGTACAATATAACAGTATAATGTGATTTAAACAAAACGCTCTTCTCCTCTTCATGACCAAATGTCCGTCGCCTCTGTATCCAGAGAAACGCCATGTGCATTCATAAACGGGGAGGTTGAGTGTAACGTGACTAATTCCTTGAATGATTTGACGTATGTACTGTCATTCATTAAAATATGCAAACGCTGGATTATATTCTAACTCCCGTAATAAAGATCACAAAGGGGACTCATCCCTTTCTCCTGTGAAAAAGGATTGTTTAATTTATACGTTCTGAAATTAACAGAACGGTTGGCGCACACATCATTCTGTGATGTAATTTATTAAGCCTCAGATCTCAGCGTCGATTCACTCTGCGGTGAATCATCTTTGAATTTAAACAAGTCCTTTGTCGAGCGGTCGTCGGCCCTTCTCCTTCACCGTGTCTCCATCAATTTGGTCAGCCCTTTTTTCATGAAGACTCTGAGAGTACATTTTGTGTTTTTTATTTTTGTATTATATTTGACATTTTTTAATTCTATTTTATATATTGTAATATCTTCTTCTTCTGTATTATTTAAGTTGTTGTTAGTTCTGCTTTATTTCCTTGTTAATTGTTTAGCACCAATACACCAAGTCAAATTCATTGTATGTGTAAATGTACTTGGCAATAAACCCAGATTCTGATTCTGATTCTGATTCTGATTCTGATTCTGATTCTGATTCTGATTCTGATCCTGATCCTGATTCTGATTCTGATTCTGATTCTGATTTTGAGGCGGGAACTGATGACGAGTCTGTTTTTTCCTGGACTTGATTCAGCTGTTTCTCCATCTGCTGTTTGAGCACCTGGGGTAAGCCTTCATCTACAAACTGCCCCCCCCCCCTCTCCCAGGTCTGTGTCTGTAAACCTTTTTTTTATATTCTGTCATGCTTTGTTTTCCTTCCCTCTTCTTCTTCTCCTCTGTCTTCCCACCGTATTAAAAACTAAACAAATCAAACAAAAAAAAAAAATCTATGAGCTCTCCTGTGATCATCAGCAACTATTTCTGACAACATCCAACTCAAACCTTTCACCCAGAGAGGTCTAAACATCTTCAATATGACTGCATTTCCGAAAGTGCTGTAAAGGTGTATTTAACTTGAATTATTTATTCTCACGGCCTGAATGGGATCAGCGGTCTGGCGCCTGAAATTGGAGCTTGCAAAGTGAACAGCCTGCGAGGCCAGATTTGATAGCAGAGTGTAGCACAGAGCTCCCTGGCTCTAATGAACACTACAGATGTGTCAAGCGGGGGGGGAGAGACGCCGAGAGCAGTGTAAACAGCAGCCAATTACCTGCCTGGATGACGATTCTTTACTCCTGCTTAGTGCACACACGTGAAGAGACCAGAGCATCTGCTGCGAGGTCTCGTTCCAGCGCGCTGCACACACAGATCCACCACAGAGCCGCCGTTAAGACGCCGTGCATCTGAAACATGCGTCCGCTCATGTCACTTCTTTTTCTTCTGGTTGTTGATTCCTCTTTGAACCTACGACACATAAATATGCGATGTTGCTTTAACAAAGCCTTTGACACTCGAGCGTCTATTTGCATAATTATAAGACGAAGTCTGACGAGCAATCTGAACCATACACCAAGGTGATGGTTATCTGTTTTAGAGGTCAGAGGTCATGTGCATGGAAAGCATCACTGTTTAGCAAGTTTAGCTCGGTTATTTAGCCGTGAGCGACAACTCCAGAAGCAGCGATGAGTCGAGGACTTCTCTCCTCCAGATTCTCCTGTAAACCATGACCACGGCGCTCCAGGGCCGGATCAGTTTGAACCGTTAGCTGAAGCAACGAGTACTGAGATAGCCAATGGCAAGAATAGGGAGGGGCAGGAGAGGATAGGGGACGTCTCTGATTGGTAGACGCTGCCCACTGGGGGATTTGAATGTTGTGGTTTAAACGGTTTTTTAACAGACAGTTTTTGCACTTTACAGTTGCCATATTTCACAGCACAATTCTCAAAATTATTTATTATATATTTCATTTTTCATATATTACATATTTCTAAGGCGGGTGTGTGTCGATCAAGACATGAGCTAATCACACCTATTTGGTTTTTTGAACCAGGCTGTAAACATGTTCATCTCTGCTGTAAAAACAGGCTTTTTAGAATGGGTGTGTATGTGACTTCCTGTATTTCTGCAGCCAGCCTCTAGTGGACACTCCAGGAACTGCAGGATTTTACACTTCAGGATCTGCTTCATTTTTCAACATCAGAGGCTGACACTTGCTTTAGACACATATCCAGATGTTCTCAGCTATGCAAAGTGGTCTGCGGGCAATAAGTGGAAGTTTGCATTTGGATTGATTTCAGTTTCAGTTTTGACTTAAGTTTTTTAGTCATATTTTAGCTGGTGCCGGCGTTTAAATTGTCCATGATGAATTATCACAGAAAAAAAAAAGATATGACCAGCAGTCAGAAGTCAAGTGGGGGGAAGTAAAGAGAAAGAAAGAAGGAGGAGACATAAGGCCTGCCTGTCAGCGGCGGTGAGGACGAGGAGCCCGGGCCGGCTCGAGCTGGGGTGGACTGGTAGTGTCGGTGCTCTCACTGTTTGTCTATGGACACAGACATAGAGTCTGTTTTCTGACAGGAATTTACAAGATCAATTCTGGAAGAAATCTCTGAATCAGTTGAGGAAATGTAATTATGTGTTGAAGTAAATATGTCTGCAACGAGAGGACCTTAGTGGGAGTGGCCTGTGGTGCTGTGAATTCTGGGATTTGGTGTCTTTCATCCACACGAGCCAAAAAGACACTTTCTGCCTTTTCTCGGCCAAGAAGGCACCAACTTCAAAATGTATTTCACATTTCTACATATATGACCCAATGTCAATACAGATTCATGTTTCAACGGGTAAAGTATCCCTTTTACTGGAAGGTCAGGGGTTCGATCCCCAGCTCATGCAGCCACATGTCCGATGTGTCCTTGGGCAAGACACTTAACTTGCTTAACTTAACTTAACTTAACTTAAGTTGCTCCCACTGCTTTGCCGGCGGCGTATGAATGGATAAGTTACTTCTGATGGACTCTTTACTCAGCAGCCTCTACCATCAGTGTGTGAATGTGTAGGTGTGACATGCGGTGTAAAAGCGCTCTGAGTAGTCAGGAGATGAGAAAAGCGCTACACAAGCTCAAGTCTAATTGGCGCAACTTAACCACTAGGCTATCGACCCCTTTTTGAATTTTTGCCGCAGATGTTCCTTCAGGATGGATGTCAGCCTCAGTCCTGTGTATTCATAGAACAAACACTGTGTGAGAAGCAGGACATCTGTATACATCTTCGCCTCAGGTGCTTCCTGTTGTCTGTTTACTCTAAGAATAGCTCCTAATGCATGTGCAAATGAAGAGTAAATAAATGTTAGATCTTGATCACAGGAGACGCTGAACCTGAGATAAAGGATTCCAGCATTTTGCGCATCGTGCCTGTTGTTTTTTTCCCCGAGCCTGTCTGCATCTTGTCATCCAGCCAGTACATTTAAAAGAGCTTTCATTTATTGTGGCCGGACAGTAACGCATGATGACAGGTCTTAACTGAAGGTAGCTCATTATACTGCACTATAAAAATACAGGAAATCAATATTAGTAATGCCTGGCTTCCCACCAAATGGAGTACTGCAGTGTGCCCGCCTTCATGTCCACGGTACAATACGTTAGGAAATAGAGAATGTGACCGTTTCTATTAAGAGTTATTGCTGATGCGTGCTCATGAATTGAGTAAATAAGAACATCCTTATCAGCTTGAGTGTTCCCAGAGATTCATCTGTTTTGAATTCAGCCAGTTGTAAAAGTTGTTCTCCTTCCGGCGAGCAGAAGCGGAGCGCTGTTGAGAGATATACTGGAGGACAGCTACAATATCACTGACAGAAAAGTACACGTCTCCCCGGAGTCCATAATCATATTTCACTGCAGAATGTGCCCGATTCTGATATGATGCAAGTCTCTTTTGTGCTCCTAGGCAGAACACGGGCTCCATTGTCTCGAGGGTTTCTCAAGGCAGTCACACTTTATGATGCAGAGAGTCTAAATCTCATTACCTTTAACTGCTTTAATGCCGACACACAAGATGACAGCGCCTTTGCTGTGTGAGAACCAAAGTGGCCTGACTTTACCCTGCAGGGACAAAAGCCAGCGCCCCATCCAGGCCTCCCAGGGGTTTAAATTAGTCCCCCCCCCCCCGTCTCTCTGTGGCCTCTGAAGCCCCCTCACTTCTCCGACTGCAAAGGGTTACACCATGTCTCTGGTGGCAGGGCTTACTTAAAGCCCAACCCACATACTATACCAAGACATGAGCTATCTTTGAAAGTAACCTTGAGAAAGTAGGGCTGGAGGGGAGGGTTTTGGTACTCTCTTGATTTGTCTCCTCTATAATAAGACTACATGATCTGGCCTCTCCGGAGAGCCTGCCACAGAATCACAGAGCAGTCGATTGCTGAGCGTCGACCTCTAAATTATTGGAACAGCAACAATGCATTCAGTGGTTTGGCTTAATGCGATGCAGTTATGTAAGCTCTGTGTTGCACAGAAAGGAAAATGTGTGGTTGAGGATGAAGTGGTACATTACCCAGCACCTTATTAACCTGATAAATATGACATATGTTCATGTTTTTCTCCGTTTAAACTGTGCTGTACGCTCTGCTTTCTAGACGAGAAAAGCTCTCTAATAGGCCTTCAGGGGAATTTCTTCATATCGGGTGTGTAATACCTCCAGGTCCCCACTGCCTCATGAGGCCCTGAATTAAACAAACCTGTCTTGGACTGTGTGGGCACACAGGTCTTAATATGCAACACATACTCATCCATATGAATCCTCATCCCTCAGCACTCTTCTGTGCACACTTTCTTCTGTCTATCACAGCTGCCCCGTGGCCAGCACTACTGTCAGCTCTGTGACGCCTGGCATGAAATATTCACTATACCATGAGTCATGTTCAGGCTGCAGGGAGAGCTCTGCTCCACTATCCTGTTCCCAGATCAGACCTGGCTAAGAGGAGTCACTGTTCACTTTGATCCACCGCCGGGCCTCCTGACTAAAATCTGTCTCTGTTTATGCCAAGTTGGGACCATAAAAACAGCAGTTTTCTGTCATACACTGCTGACCCCATCTTTCTGTCTCACTTTGACATCAACACTTTTGGAACATCATGCTAACAGATAGTATTAGATAGACCATGTGAAAGACAGACCTATGTACCAATCATACAGTTAGATATTCAATGATCCATCTGTAAGATAGATCCTCAGATTAAATTATCTAACTCTAACATCTGTCTCTAGTCCGTCTACAAACCCCCCAATGATGAGAAAAGTCCATCCTCTCCGTCTTCTGCCTGAAAATCAGAAAAATGTGTGGTCAAACAGGCCGTTTGGAGATTTTCCCTTCATGACATCACAAAGGGCAGTAGCCCCTCCCCGAGGTGGGTGACACTCCCACAGCTAGGTGTTTGTTCTGCCCTCTGAGTCTGCCTTCTCACCGTAAACAATAGGACATGGAGCGAGAAAGCACAGAGTACACCCAAGCCCTTCCAGAGAGGGGGTGTGGTCAGACACAGCTCATTTACATATTCAAAGGTACAGACACAGAAACAGCCTGTTCTGAGCAGGGCTGAAATAGAGGGGTTTATAGACATGATCAAATACAGGATCAGAGTGGATTTAGAACAAGAAACTTCACAGACATGTTTTGAGGAGCTCTGAGACTTATTTACACTGAAGAAGAGGAGGAGGAGGATATGTCACCTTTAAATTTTGGCTCCAAAGATAGATGCCAAGATGGATCCGTAGAAAGATAGTGGGCCATTAATAGATGGATAGATCCATTGATGCATCGACCCACACATCGATTCATCGTGAGATCCATTGTACATTATAGATACTGTAAAAAGATCCATTGATATGTAGAACACTAAATATAATGATTTATAGATCGAATGCTCCATTGAGAGATATATTCATAGATTGATAAATACACATATTGATTGTTCCAGAGATATATCAATCAATCAATCATTATTTATATAGCGCCAATTCATACCAAGTGTTCATTCAATTAATTCAACCTTTATTTATACTCGAAAGATCATTGAGGGTCAACCCTTATTTACAATGACATCGAGTCATTACACAAATAATTAGAAAACAGACATTAAATCAAAAAGAAAAACAGAGGACAGATAATGCAAGACTGCTAGAATCAGTCTAAAAAAAGGCTAAAATGTACTAAGGTAGTTAACTGGGTTTCTAAAATGCCCAAAACGTAAAAGTTAATTTCCCTCAAGAAGATGTATGTTGTGTTTTCTGGAGACGCTGTACAAAAGAGCATATGGGATAATATGCAGGAATGATTTCTCCTTTGTATTCCTCTCGTTCTTGTTGTCCACACTTCCTCTCCGATGAGGTGGAGGTCGGAGCAGGTTGTGCAGGAATGAGGACGGCGTGGTCATGGGGATGACACAGTCCGATGGGAAGCTGGGCGTCTGGGACGTTGGATGGTAGTAGAGCCCGATCACCTTGCTGGAGGTTCGGGGAGCTCCGTCTACTCGAGAGCCCGGCTTCCACTGCATGGATAAGACCTCCTGGGCTCCTGGCACATAAAGATATATAAGATATATAAACCATAGATGGATATTAAAAAATAATACCAGCTTACACTAACGTTACTCTCACAGAAGTATATTAGCCCTGATTCTTTGTTTTTGTACAACTCATCCAGCCGCCGCTGTAAACATTCACTAAAGAGGTGCCCGAGGAGCTGTTGATGATTAGTGGTTAAGTACGTACAGTATGTGAGAGGCGTGATGTTTGTTCAGAGGTCTCGGCTGTAAAGAGACCATAAATTAGCAGAAACAACGAACATCATCCCCCTCAGCAGCAGTGATTAATCTCACTTTGGGCTTTTAACTCTGCAGCCGGCCAGAAGCATCCTCCAAAAGTCAGGCGGCATTTGCCGGACCATTTATTCATTACGGAGAACCTAAAAGAACATCCGCGGACGCCTCAATTACCGCTGAAAAAAAAAACATCTCTTATGTTTTGCTTCTCATTAAATCTCGGACTAAATGGCTCTGAAGTTGTTTCACATATTTGACATTCACAGAGAAAGCTTGAATAGACAAACACCTGCTGGTTCTGATTGAGGATGCAGTTTAATTTATTTTCCGATAGTTGACCATACGCGTCACCGGTTCTCATTAGTCCTTCCTGCACAGCCTCGCGGTGCACGGCAGAGCCAGCGTTCATTTACTGTTAAAAAAGGCATTTGCTCCACCTGCAGAAGAAATAAAGAGCTCTGTCTTTACACTCTGTCACTACAACCACATAATTGGGCTTTACGCATCTGCTCCTTTATTCATCACATCCAAACCATGTCCTACTTTCTCAAACTAAAGGCCTCCGAGACGTTTACATACATGAGACGCTCATCAAAACCAGAGGCCAACTGTCACAGAAGCATTTGTCAACGTGGCCCTAAGTAGGGATGGATGTGACATCTTGTGTACTCGTTGCTAATGTCATTATTTCAGTAACCTTTTTACTACTCTTGTACCTCCACACACGCTGTTTAAGGCTAAAATAGTCCAACTCAGTATGCGTTACATGCATCATGTCAGCTGTGAGCAGGAAAAGATATGTGGCGTTGAACTTGAGCTTAAAGCACAAGAAGAATCCAGCGGGGTCAAAAAACAGGCCGTCTCACATCACATAAATTGCTAGCCCTGTTAGCCACGTCATTGTGATGATACCAGAGCGGAGATGATGAGGCTGCTCATAATGAAAATGTGATTGGAAATATGTTTCTTTTGAATTTGTGGAAGGAGAAGGAGGAATCGAGGGCTGATTTTCAGCATGTTGACAAAGTAACAAAAAAAGCAGGAGTCGGGGACACAAGGTCGGGGAAGTCAGAGTCAATGCTCACGCAGGTCACCATGTGGTGGACTCTGAAGCTTCAGTGTTCATCCAGCTCTGCATGGGTCTGTAAACCTTTCTGTGTTCTAACCTCTCTCCATTTTTCAAAAGCATCTCCAGTATTGATCCTAGTTTGAGCACGTTTCTGCTCGTGGAGCTTATTAGAAACATGCAGAGGCTTTTTAGGTCGGGTACAATCACTTCTATCTGAACCACTTCTCTTGACCGCTTCCATCACTGCAACACCTGTTGACCTGATAACTGCTCTCATATCTGACAAACCGAAAAGTGCCTACCTTCTCTGGTCCTAACAAATCCAGAGCATTCAGGAGCAGAATCTAAAGTTAGAAGGAGGACATACTGGCTGCTGCATTGTTGTCAGAGAAGCCAGCACTTCAACATAGCATGTTTCCTTAATGATCAGATAGTAAGATACCTTTATCATCTCGCTCTCTACACATCTCACCGATTGGACTGAATTCTACATGATGACTTTAACATGCAAAATGGAAAGAAATGCTTACCATCCTTTCTTACTAAAACTTTTCTTTGTCGTACTTTTAAAGCAGTGAGATGAGAACATCATCCAAGGACGAGCAGGGCTGCCCAGCGGCATCACAAACAGAGCGTTTGTTGTCTCACACAGTCGACTAACGAGACACTGTAGGGAACCAGTCAAGTGTCCTTTAGTATCTAACACAACAACATGTCCTCTACCTCGTCAGCTCCCACTGGTGAACCGGTCAACTCTCCAAACTGATCAATGGAGTTACAGAATAACACCACGGATAACTTTTATCACTTGCACCACTTATCTGTTACTTCTGCAGATATCAAGTGCCATGATTCTGGTATTTATTTAGAGGAAAGCCGCTTTATTCTAACTCCAGCCTGGGTTGTTATGGGAGTTTTTCTTGCAGAAAGGACAAGTTCTGTTCAGCTGCCTCAAAACACCAAACTTTTACAGAACATCGTGCCCTTGCTTTTTACCCACTCAATGTTTTCTGTACTTGTAACCGAGTGAATAAGTGGCTGATATTGACTTCGGAACAAAAATGTCAATGAAGACTGAAAGAAAACGCTGTGCCTACTTTTGACAAGCAAAAGAAAAAAATCCACACTGGCTCAAAGAGCAGAGGGTGGGTATTGAACCTGACACTCATCTCATCAGTGAATTGAGATGTTAGTGCATGCTGTTAACAGACCGCCTAATCAATGACGGACAAACGCCAAAGAGCCTCAGCAGGGACGTCGCTCTGCTTCACTAATGGGACCCGCCAAGGACGCTTTCTGGTCCCTCTCTGCAAAGAAACAAAAGATGCCCCCCCTTGACAAAGCACAGTGGTGATTAAAAGGCCAAATTCTCCTTTGTCACCCAAGGGAGAAGTTAAATCTTTTCTCAGGTAAAGAGTACAATTAAAGCTCTGCAGTGGCTTGAGTTTAACTCACCAGTCTCATTTCTGTTTGACTTGTTTAATAGCACGTAATCATGTAAGTGTCCCTCCATTTGAATTGCCTTAATGAGAGTCATTTGAAGTGCTCCTTGTTGCATCAAGAGGCTTCTGCGTTGTTCTTTCGACACCTGCTGCCCTCGAGAATCACCGGGAGCCTTTCATGAATAAAGTCCACTAATAAACCCAATTAGCCAGTCTGCAGGGTTCCCATAGTAATCACCAGTCAAAGGAGATTGGGTTGCACTTAAGGCCAATCAAAGAGAGAAGCAATCAGAAATGAAATGGCTGTTAAGTCGTAACCTTTACATGGACTCTTACCATCGCAGGAAAGACATTAACCATGATGCCAGTGAGGCGCAGTCTTTTTTAACACATGGTAAGGTTTCCTGTTCCAACTGTCAAAGGGCTGAAATGAAACATAACATTCAACATGCTCTGAAGGGGAGGAACGCCTGGATGACTGATGGAGTCTTAAATCTTGAAACTTTACAATCAGGTTCCATCAGTGTGTGTCGATCAAGACATGAGCTAATCACACCTATTTGGTTTTTTGAACCAGGCTGTAAACATGTTCATCTCTGCTGTAAAAACAGGCTTTTTAGAATGGGTGTGTATGTGACTTCCTGTGCTTCTGCAGCCAGCCTCTAGATCAGATCGGTACCTCGTGGCAGACATTGGTGGAAGTTTTTATAGACTTAGAAACTGATACAGATGATGGATTTACTTTGTTCCTTTTTCAGAGAGTTTCATGAGTTATTAATTTCTGTCAGGACCTAAAGACAATTTACACCAGAATCTGAAAAAGTGGATCTGGAGGAAATGACCAACCCTGCCTTTAAGGCGGAGGCGTCCGCCTTAACGATAAAGCGCTGCCTCATGTCAACATACGTTCCTGAACTAGGTATCAGGTTTGGCTGAAAGTAAGAGCAGAGTCATATTGTAGTAAACAAAGCAGCATTTGCAATGTTTCATCAATAGAGTGGCTTGTTTAAAAATCGTTTGCATAGATGCTGACAAGGCAGAAATGTATTTTGTATTGATTTTTACAAATTACAGAATGAGTGATTGTGCAGAGAAACAACTATTACAACGAGATCAGTGCAAATGAACGCTGTGTGATTTACAGTTTTTTTTGCGAATTTCCTCACAGCTTTATGTCCTTTATTGTGTTTTTCTGTTTTTACAGTTTAATACAGAATGAAGACGACCTAAAAACATTTTCATAGTATAAAATACTAAAAGATAGCTGGCAGATTCTTGGCGTCTCATGCCTCTTTTGACTATCGCAGAGAGTCTCAGCAGAGGATCACAGGATGTTGTGATCAAGGTCAGCTCTCATCCTTGCAGACCTGATTTTCCTTGTCGGTATTCCAAGCACCTCAGAAGAACGTTGGCAGCAGTTTTTACTTGGCAGATACCTCCCCGACCCGATAGGGCACATGGAAGAGACGCTCTCTGAATAGTCGATTCTTCAAACCTGTGGTCAGCATTCCACATGCGTCCCTCGGAGCTAAACGCTCTTCCTCCGCTCTCCTTTTAAGCCTCTGACAGGAAGGATGTGATATTGCACCTGGCCTCTTTCATGGCTCCCTCCCCCCCTCTCTTCGCCTCTGCCTCGATGTGGAGCTGTTCCACCTCTCCACACTAATTGTTCATTCCCTCCTCTCCTTCTTATTCCGCTCTGACACCTCCTCCCTGCAGAGCTCCAGTGCTCACGCCTTGAGAAAAAGAGGACAAGTCTTTATTCAAACTGTTAAACAGATGAGCTCATAAGCAAGCCCAGCTCTGCTCCCCAGGATACAGAAAGAGTGAAACCAGCGATAAATCTGGTTTGATCCGGGCAGACTTTCAGCACAGCAGACCTTCCTGGTGCCAGAATGATGAACATAACTTCCTCCAGCTCCGCCGCAGTTTGTTCTGTGTTGTTTAATGAAGCACCAATCAGAGGGAAGCATCCTGGCAAAAGATCTCAATCAAACTTCATCTCCTTATTTAATGACTCCCTGTGGGACTAACAGGTCCTGGCCTGATGCACCCAGAAACCCAGCTCCATGTCCGGCTCTTCTAACAAGCATCCTGGACCAAATGTGGATCTGTACTTGTTAAAGTGCGGGAGGGAAAATAGTTTATTCCTTAAGAGATTGATTAAAATGAGTCCAAGAAGCTTCAAGGATTTTAGTTTTCAAACTGATAGTGTAGGTCATCCTTATAGTAAAAACATTAGAGTACTACTGGTATCCCATTAACTGTATATAAATGTGGACAGTGCATCGCCTTCCGTGCTAAGAGTATAGAACCGCAGAAGTGACGCCATGTTTCCTTTGTCCTTCTTTTCTTTGACAACCCGAGCTGTATTTATCAACAGAGCTGTCAATCATCATCTCAATTAAAACTCCTCAGAAAAAGCAAACACTTTGGGATATTATCGCCTGGATGACTGTAGCCTCTGTACATGTGGCGCAACCTTACCGCTAGGCCGTGTGCCGTGTGTTTACAGAACAGTAGGATGTGGAGGTAATGACCTAGGTCGTACCAGTCATTACCATCAGACGTCCCAGACGCCCAGCCACCACCATTTGACTGTCGTGCCACTACCATCGGATGGTGCCGCCCTCAACCACCGCCTGACCCTTAGCCACCACCATCAGACTGTGTCGTCCCCACAACTACCGCCATCCTCATTCACGCACGGCCTGCTCCGACCTCCACCTCAGCGGCGAGGAAGTGTGGACAACAGGAACAAGAGGGAGGAAGAGGAATACGAAGGAGAAATCCTTCCTGCATATTATCCCATAATCAATTCAAGTCAATTCAATTCAAATAACTTTATTTATCCGTTTGGGACTTCATTTGTGTAACAGAGCATCAGTGCGCATACAGCTAGACACAAAAACAACAGCAGAAACACACACATACAAGTGGCTCTATTAAAAGCATGATAAATAGATCATAAATAACTGTTATAAGCGGTTAAAAGAGTGGTGTTAAAAATAACTAAAAATAACCCGAGGGGAGACGGTTGTAGAGATGGCAGAGTGAGTGTCTGCTGTCTGAGGCTATGTGTTGTCCTTTTAGTTTTGTTCTCCTGTTGTAGATACTGATCAGTGGTTCCTCCTGCTGTCCAATTATTTTGCTGCTTATTGTTATGATCCTGTTTAATGGGTTACGATGAATGTTTGACAGAGACCCAAACCAGGCTGTGATGTTGAAGGTTAAAACTGATTCTATAAAACATTTGTAAAATGCTGTTTGACTGATTGGTGGACTTGAAATTTGCGGAGTTTTCTGAGGAAGAAGAGGTGCTGCTGGCACTTGGAGAAGATGGATTTGCTGTTGGGTTGGAAGGTGAGCCTGTGATCAATTATTGTCCCGAGGTATCTGTATGATTCAACCCTCTCTATGGGCAGGTTGTTGACTGACAGAGTGGGGATGCTGTTAGGTTCTTTCCGGAAGTCAACAACCAGTTCTTTGGTCTTTGAGGTGTTAAGGTCAAGACAGTTCAGCCTACACCATTCTGCGAAAGAGTCTATCTCAGTCTGCAACGGTCCCTCTGAGTTGGTGGTATCCATAATAACGGTGTCATCAGAGTATTTAATGTATGTTATTCCTGGGCTGCAGTCATTTGTGTACAGTGTGTAGAGAATGGGTGAGATGACAGAGCCCTGGGGGGTTCCTGTTAAGACTGTTTTAGATGAGCTGAGGTGACCGTTGACTTGGACCCTCTGGTTTCTATTTGTCAGAAATGAGAGGACCCAGAGGATCAGGTGCGGGTTGGTATCCAGCTCGAGCAGTTTACGCCCTATCAGGTGGGGTTGCACAGTATTGAATGCACTTGAGAAGTCCACAAAGACTCGTCTAATAAATGACTTGGACTTCTCAAGGTGTGCGTAGGCTTCATGCAGCAGAGTTAGAACAGCGTCGTCCACACCCCTGTGATGTTTGTATGCAAACTGGAGAATCACTAGTTGTTACTTGCCTTGTTATTGATTGGCGCTTTACAAAGAATGACTGATTGATTGAGTCAGCAGGTGGCGCCATTAGAGTTTTGGCTTCATATAAGCAACAATAGGCATTGTAAGCTGTCCTGCTGTCCATCTTTTTATATTTTACTGACCACTGACTTACACTTCTCCATTAAAAGAAAAAGGAAATGGCTTAACTTGAAAATCTGTCCCATGCCTTGAGTGCTACAAGCCTCGCTGGGATACAAAGCGACGCAGACCAATATGCCCAATATGCAAACTCTGCGACAATGGCAGCACCTTTTTAATGTAATTCATATCTCATCTTCAGTAACAGCAGAAACATTTTAATTAAACATGAAGAAAACTTGGGTTGCAATTTTCTGATAAGTGTTGAGCACTTACATTCATTGTTATTCGTTCTCTTGTCACATATGGGAGAGAAATGTTTCTCTTATCGTCTCTTCTTGGGTTCATTGTTTGGAAACAGCAGATGGACAATTATATCAGGGAGAGAAACATTTTCATTTAACAGCAGGAAAGCATAAGTTGATATTTTTTGATGACTTGTAAGTATTAATATTCAACGTTGCACGATGCATCCTGTCACAAGTGAGAGTGATTAGGGATTCATTATGAACGTGTCCTGTCAGTGCTCAGCCTGTTTACATGTGTGCAGCGGATCAATGCTGATTCTGCAGCACAGAGCCTCGGCCTTGTCGTGTGGCGAGGGAAAGGAGCGGGCAGATTAAAGCGGCTTTTGTCTGTGCGTAAGTGGATTATCAGCAGGTAGAGTGCTCCCTGTGTATCCGCGGCGATTGTGTTAGTGCACTTCCTGCCCGGCCGCAGAGAGGACCATCTGCCATTTAGCCCTGATGGATGGTCGGTCTCCTCCACGCAGAACACCTGCTGAATCCTGATCACGCTGTTGGCTCGTATAAGTGAAGTCAAGATAGCATCCATGTCTTACTGCAGGGGTTCAAACAGCAACAACCACACACACACACACACACACACACACACACACACACACACACACACACACACACACACACACACACACACACACATTCAACCAAGCTGTAAAACAAGGGTAACAGATTTTGGTGCTTAAGAAACATGGCATCGCTCCAATGCATACTGGACCCGGTAGACATCAACAAGCCTCATTATGGCCTGCATTATGCCCATTGCTCTTTATTTCAGTGAACAGACTGTAATATTTTGACTGGCATCAAATAGACGTAACCGTGCCAACTCCTAACAGGATTGTGTGTCTTGAAGCATGCGCTCAGCCAGCGACACAGTACAGTATGTCGACTTCATGCACACAAGACAGAAACGAGAAACAGAAGGACAAACAAGACGAGCACAGCAGAGGGAGGAGGAGGAGGAGACTGAATACAAGATGCAGTGTATCAGAACCATTCAAAGGAAATATCCCACTGTACTAAGATAATCAAAGTCAAACTGGGACCTCGTGGATCAGACCATGGTGCATTTTTCAGACAGTCAGACACTTTAAAAGAAAAAGAGACAACAGCCTTTCATGTGACAGGTGTGGAGACAGAAATGAGAAGAGAGTTTATCCATACATAATAACAGGGAAAAGGAAAGAAAAAATCTTTGTGCGAGAGTTCTTTGATGACAAAATAAAAATACCACAGGTTGTCAAGTGGCCGTCAACGACTGAACGGTGTGAAACAGAGCGTTAACAAATGGAAATTACACGCAGGGAAACATTTATACTTTGGTGCATTTCAATATTCAAATGAAGTATGTGGGAGAAGCGACTTCATGACAGTTTATTTGTCATTTCAACATCCAGAAATAAACATAGAAACACTCTGACATGCATTTTGGTAACTTCTAAGAGCATCAATCTACTTTTTCCGATTTGTTTTTACGCCATTCAATGGAATAAAATAAAAATGGAACCATGTTTTCTCTGCACACAGGGAAGTCTGATCCTGAAGATCCTAAAGCCAGATAATCACTGCTGCATTAAGGCATAATATCTTGACCCGCCTCTGTTGACCCCGAGTCCGTCTGTGAAATTCTCCGACTGTGAGGTGAATGTGCAAACAACTAACTCAGGAAGAGTCTTTTTTATGTGTTTTATTTTGAAATTGACCAGGACGCTCTGTGTGTTATACTTGTCTGACTTCCCGTCCGGGTCGATCTATTCTGTCCAGTTTGACGTGTGCTTGCAGCGAGCTACCAGCGAAAGTAGACCTGGAGCGTAATTGTAACTACTACTAGAGCAACACGTATGGACTATTTGTCAGTCAGTGTAGGTCTGTTTGTCCAATCACACAGCTTCTTTCTCAGCTTGCACAGACTTGGAGGTCCTGTCTAAAGCTACATGTGTGTTAGCTGATAACAGCGACTGCTCGCTCTCGTGCTTTATCTGAGCGAGTGTCACCAAAACACACTGCTGTATCTTTCATTATCACCTCCTCTACTGTTGTTACATTCAATACAACCTTCAGCTTTACATCCCTTATAAAACATTTTCATTCTCTGCCTGCTCCCCCCCCCCATAAAGATATTTGTAGACTTAACAGCAACTTGATGTGTGTTGAATCCGTGTCAGTCACAGAACAAAGCGTGTTTTGTTGCAGTGCGAGGGCTATTGACCCTCTCGGTGTGGCGGGCGTGCTCTCAGACAGATCAGACGCCCTGATATCCACCAAAAGGCAGCGAGAAAGAAAAGACCCCGTCTCCTCCTGACAGCCCTCTCCCACCACTCGTCACCTTATCTCATCAAGCCTGTCAGGGAATAAATCAGAATACAGCCGATGCAGGGAAAACACACCCTGTGTCCTTTGTGACACACCTGACATTGGCTGATAATCTTGTTTTTCCATAAATGCTTCCATAATTTCATGCATGTGCATTTTTTAGATTGATTCCAGTCAGATGCACAGCTCTGGTTTGATAATATAGCACCTCGCAAATGATGAGAAATGCAATTCCATCATGATGATGTGACACATTTTACAAATGTAACTGAGGCTGAAATCTTAATTTGCAGAGCAGGAGGACTTTAATTATAACAGGAAAAGGAGATTTGGAACGAGAGAGGGTTGCTGACTTCCTATTCTAAAGAAGAAATCCTTCATATCTTAAACTCGATGTTTTTAAAGAAAGAATGGATTAAAATGTGCAGGCTCTAGTGAGATAACGAATAAAATGGTACAATGGTCCTCTACTACATGTAGTTTGCAGATAAAACCACAGACTGTAAATATTAAAGGCAGAAGCCTTAGTGTCGTCTCTCGTCTGTTCCTGCAGGGGGCGCTGGAGTCCCATCGATGGCGGTCTCCATGCTGGAAATGCCCGCCTTATTGTGAATAACTCTAAACATGTTAATCTCTGCTGTAAAAACAGGCTTTTTAGAATGGGTGTGTATGTGACTTCCTGTGCTTCTGCAGCCAGCCTCTAGTGGACACTCGAGGAACTGCAGGATTTTACACTTCAGCATCAGCTTCTTGTTTCAACACCAGAGGTTGTCGCTTTGGTAAAACCAATCAGACTGAGGAGTCACAGTAAGTGTGGTCAGAATCGGTCAAAAAAAGCAGCAGTCAGTATTTCAGAAAGCTTCCATTGTCGGACATTTTTAGAAACCAGCTCCAGAAGATGAGCGAGGTATGGATGTTGGATGGAAGCTTTAATAATCTCTCTCATATAAACAAAAGTATTTTTTTGGGATGCATGCACTGATTTCTTTTCCTGACAATATCTCATCAGAAAGTAAATGAAGGTTAAGCCCTTTAAGTCGGGTCGATGTCTGAGCTCTGTCATCTTGATTTATTTTTCAGTCACTTTGAAGGAGCACACGTTGCTCAGTGGAGTGAGATGTCGAACAAATTGGTCGGTACTGAACGAAACACGAGGTGAGGATATCTGCTCCAAGAGACGATGTACAGATGACCAGAAGATGAAGATGTTTTTGCTTCAGTCAGCTAACCCTTCAGATTTCTCCTCCTCTGTATTCCTTTGGTCGCTCCGATGTGTTTTTCTTCAGCTGTCCGGTGAAACAAAGAAAGTGGGCTGCCATCTTGCAGTCGCTGTGACATGAATGAAACTGTCCTGATGTGAGTGTGAGCAGTAAACAGCACCAACAATCAACCTGAAAACTATTTCATAGTCGCCTGCAGATGAGAGGGCACTTCAGAATAATCCAGAACTAACTTGCTTGCGTGTCCTTATGCCTGTGTTTGCATGCATGCCAAATAGTCAATCACTTCCAATCATTCAAATGTCATCATGCATGTCTGGGACAGGAAGGTGAAGCGGACATGTTTGATTTTCTTTGCATGTTGTTCCTTTCATCTTAGAGCAGGCAGTGCTCCCTCCCGTCCTCTTTACCTGTTGTTTTGCTTTATGCTCCTCCAGATGAAGCTATCAATCCTAGAGGGCAGGATTGCTATCTCACCAGTCGGATACAGATATCAAACCCATGCCTGTGTGCATGCTGGAGTGTTTCTGCCTCTCAATAATAACCGTAAATCTACAGCCCTCCATCGGCGCCGCTCACCGCCTCAGGCCAGTTATATTCTATCAAAACAAACCAGCACGGCCATTTCAGCCTTCCACCACCTGCAGAGCCTTTTACTGTCCTTCCCATGAGCACTGAGCTGCTGATATAACCGGAAAACACACCCACTCACTTTACTTTAGCTAACTGCCCACGGGTGGAATATTTTCCCCTGGAGCGCCGAACACACCGTGGACGGGAGAGCGAGGAGAGACGTTGTTTGCATTGAGTGCCTGAGGATTTTAAAATTCCAGATAATCAGAGCGTCAGTGAAACCTTCCAACGATGCAATGTAGAGTCTTACATAATCGATGCGTCTAAAGAGATTAAGGACCTGTGTCCACTGAGGACCGGCGCCTACAACCTCGGCTTCAGAGCGCTTCTCACCGGCGCTCATTGTTGCTAGGTTACCAAAGTTTAACTTCTGCCTCCCATCAGTAGTGATCGTTCGGTTGGTTTTAATTTCTGTGTGCTTAATATTTATTTCAAGGGAATATCAACAAGAAAACATGTGTCACCCCCCGCCATTGTTGTTGACAAAGCGGCTATCAGAAGTCCCTCCCCTTCTGGATTTTGATTGGTCGTTGAGGCAGCGGTGACATTGATGAGTGCGGCACTGTTGAAAGTTGAACTATTTTCAACAGATAAAACATAAAAGCTGCTTCGAGTCTTCAGACTTTTTTATTATCACGTGCATTTTTAAAAAGTAAGCCCAGTTTCTGAGGACTTTGAATCCAGTATTTAAAGTCTCGATGAACAGGAAGTTCAAGAGTTTCTATCTACCTGACATGCTGTGACATATTTCCTGCTGAGACTAGTAAGAACCAATCACAAGCCAGAAGGCGGGACATGATGTTGTGATGATTGGATCGTTGAAAAGTGGGCGTATCACAACAAACATGGCCTCAAAATCGGAAGGAGCTTTTTAATTGGTTAAAAATGAGTAAAAGTTAGCGCCCCTGAGTGCAGGATGAGTCATCAGACAGTGTGAACGTTTAACAGGAAGTGAGAATAAAGTTATTTAGATGTAAACATTTAACAGGAACGCTGGATTAAAACCATTTCACGGGGACTTAAACCTCTGAATGCTTCCTTAACCCCGTTAGTTCACTCTAAATGGTACTCGTCACACCCAACCAGCATCTGAAACCAAAGTAGCTGTCATAAAAGCCCCCCCACATCTGCCCCCCAAACCCCCCCACCTCCACCCCTTTCCATCACTGGATGCCCCACAGATGCTTTCATCTTCCTGATCCGAGTACAAAGTGGATGCTGTGCTGCCGCTGCTGGGACCGAGCCAGCCGAGGCGGGAAGGAGTCTACGCCTCAGACACTGACTACAAACTATAAAATCCCCCCCCACCCCCCCCCCCACCACCCTGACTCGACTCTCCCTCACTCTCCCTCACTCTCCCTTCTCTCTGTTTCTGTCACTCTCTCTCCATGCTCATAAACACCCAGGCTTCCATTTTGCAGAAAATACATTTTGCTGTGCTGTTGGTTTCCCGGGCTGCAGGATTACAGGTTCTATCCAGTCCTGCAGATATACACTGACAGTCCAGTGTCCCACTGACCCTCCAAAGCCTGCAATTTAGCAGGGTTATTTATGGAGCGAGGAGAACACATCCTCCCTGCCTGCTCCTCTCTCTGCTTTCATGATGTGGACAGCAGCAGAGGCCCTTCACACTTGTGCCCCCCCCCCCCCCCCTCCCCCCTCCTGCTTGGTGAGCGTGGCACTTTCTCTATGAGCAACAATCCTATTACCCCTCTCCGGCCTCGTGGTGGGGCGATAAGAGCAGCCCGGCGCCCTGCAAGACGGGTAGTGCTGAGCCTCCTTTAGCTGTGGTAGGTGGCTTAACCATGAGAAGAATGCTCCGCCGAGCTTTCCCTCTCATCATTTCAGCGGGGGAATTAGCTTCTGCAAAGAGGTGTTTGTTAAAGATGAAATTGCCTGGAGGGAAAAATAAAACTCAAATACGTCTGTCGACAAATCTGAAGAATAAAAGACATCAACAAGACGTTGTGGTTAAAAACAGGCGAGTCGATAAACTCTGAACATTTGTGGAGGAAACAGAACTATTTTTCTGTTGTCGTCAAAATAAACATAAAAAAATAGGAATGTTTAGTTTTAATCTCATTGATATCTTGCAGTCGGGAGTCGTCATGGTGATACCCCCCTCCTGGATGGAGTCTAAACCCTGGTGGTGATGCTACCCCCCCCGATGGTGTCTAAACCTTGGTGGTGGTGCTACCCCCCCCGATGGTGTCTAAACCTTGGTGGTGGTGCTACCCCCCCTGATGGTGTCTAAACCTTGGTGGTGGTGCTACCCCCCCTGATGGTGTCTAAACCCTGGTGGTGGTGCTACCCCCCCTGATGGTGTCTAAACCTTGGTGGTGGTGCTACCCCCCCTGATGGTGTCTAAACCCTGGTGGTGGTGCTACCCCCCCCGATGGTGTCTAAACCTTGGTGGTGGTGCTACCCCCCCTGATGGTGTCTAAACCTTGGTGGTGGTGCTACCCCCCCCGATGGTGTCTAAACCTTGGTGGTGGTGCTACCCCCCCCGATGGTGTCTAAACCTTGGTGGTGGTGCTACCCCCCCTGATGGTGTCTAAACCTTGGTGGTGGTGCTACCCCCCCTGATGGTGTCTAAACCTTGGTGGTGGTATATATACAGTATCAGAGACTGTCTTTGCCGTGCTTTGAAGGACTCTGCCTGCTTCAGTAAATGTCCCTGTGCATGTGTTTGCTGCTGTGAGTCACAGGAGGCCCTGACACAGATAGATTTATTAAAAAGGCAGACAGCCTATCTCATCCTCCTCTCAGCACCTGAAAGGAAATGAATGTCACCTCATTGAAATTGGCTCTCTCTCACTGCAAGCAGTAATATCATTTCAGATGTCGATTTGCTATCCTCGGTCTCTTTCCCCACATTTTGAAAAACGCACTGAACGGCACCACAGGTTATCAAAAACTGGCTTCATGTGACCCCGAACGTGTCAGAGGTAATCCAAAAAACGTTAATCAGTTGACATCGATAGCAGTTAATCACTCCATTCTGTTAATAACTGAAGTTTATATCAACGTTAACATGAACCGGTGTTACGCTCTAGAGAGTGACCATGTTAACCGGAGACATTCAGCCAAATGAGCCTGTGGTTGCCATAGTTACAGACATATATGATTGGTAGTTTTGATTGGCAATCATTAGGGACACCTTCTGTCTTCATCATCTGTTGTTACCAAGACAACCAGAGACGCACTCGTCTAAAAGACACCAGTTTACATGGTCACTTTTGAAGCCGTAACACCGGTGTTATAAAACAACAACACCAACATCATATTTTAACAAAGATGTGAGTTCTTAAGAGGCCATGATGACTTAGAGAACAGAACATTTTTGGATATATCACCACTGTTTTTTAACTCTCAGGGCATTCAGGAAGTACCTTCATGTAGGTCATTGGTCCCCAACCTGAGGTCCGGGACCCCTAAGTGGGGGCACCTGAGATCTCGGGAGGGCTCAGCTTTTCTTGGATACAAATAGTGGTGGCTCCAAGGAAAATAAGATGGGAACCACTGATGTGGGTCAAGCAGTATTTCACAATAAAAGCACTCAGGGCAGAGACGGACGTTTTGGCTCCTTATTCATTAAGCTCTCTAAAGTACAGGGGGCGCTATGCTCTCACTCAGGTTGTAGTATATCGGTCTGACCATGAGCGAGGTATCTGAGGTTAAAGGTATCCATAACTGATTTTCAGAAGTTAAAGAGGCAATAAATAAGGAATTAGGTTGACTTACTTTCTGGTCTCAAACAGTCAAAGTCGTCTTTGCAACCATTGGTGGGGCCCCCTGCTGGTAATTAATGGATTTAAGTGTAAGGCTCTTCTGTATTAGCTCCTCTTTTCAAACCAGAGAGTATAAACGTTTCTTTCACACCCTCCATACTCAAACTCCATCTGAAACATGAAGTGTGGATTACATGTTTAGTTTGCGTCTGTGGATCCAGGTTTCATGTGTCAGCTGGCGGGTGCTTCATTGTAACATTTGTAAGAGTGAAAGTGCTGACAGTGCTCTTAACCCTCTTTCCTCTGAACCTGCTCCTCACTCAGCCCTTTATGTGATCATCAAATCCTGTTCAGCCCCCGTACACTGCGCCTAATTATGGCGAGTCCAGCACGAGAAGAAGAAGAAGGAGCCTCCAATGTTCGACTCTCACCCTGCCAGAGCGAGAAAAAAGGGAGTAGAAGAAAAGAAGGAATGAGTAATTAGGAATCTGGTCCATTTTTCCCCTTTTTCCGCTTTCACTCTCCTCCGGCTCGCCCTGCTTCATCTGCATGTTTCAGAAGGTTTCTCCAATTAGCGAAGCGGTACCCCCGACCGCTTCTCCATCCGCCACCGGGGGGGGGGAGCAGGAAGGTGTCTGAGGGAGGGGATGAGAAATCGGTGGGATTCTGGAAACAGT
This sequence comes from Labrus bergylta, assembly GCF_963930695.1. Taxonomy (NCBI): domain Eukaryota; kingdom Metazoa; phylum Chordata; class Actinopteri; order Labriformes; family Labridae; genus Labrus; species Labrus bergylta. Next base: position 30,292,523 of record NC_089204.1, read on the forward strand.
GTGAGTTTGAATAAATGGCTGAAATTAGCAGTTCTGCAGGATGGAATCAAATTAAATGTGAGGGATATTTGAAATTAAGTCCCTGCTGTATGTCTGCATTACACTGACAGATTACTTTGTCTTATCTTTGGTCTTACTGCTGACCTTGTGCACTTTGACTAACACCCCTCACATGCACTGTGCTCCGAGTGACGTCAACTAAAGCTGTATGGTGTGGATCCGAATCCCTGAGGGAACATATAGATGTCATAGATTCATGCAGGGTTTACCCATCCTTCAGTGAGTCATTGACTCCTTCATGGATTATCAGTCATCAGTGAGGACAGCAGCCGTTAAACGTCAAAGCAGGGACATCAATCTCATTGATATATCGACTGATTAAAGACATCTGAGTTTGTAACATCCACCGCAATACACACACACTGTAAATGACAACCTCATGCACGCCTAGATCTACACACCAGCATTAAATCCAGCCTCACACACCTTATGTCTCAGTTTTGCAGAATCAGCTGCAGCAGAGGTGATGATGTGATGGTGCTGAGGGGGAGGCTGGGTGAGGTGAAAATGACACGAGACCAGAGGAAGGAAGAGAGGGCGAGATATTGGAGAGTGGACCCTGATTACAGTGGAGGTTAATGGTGTTTAAGGGGGGAAAAACACAACAAATACTAAGTGTAATAGTAAACAGGAAGTCACAAACTGCAGTTCCTTAAGTGACCACTTGGATCTTTCTCCAAGAGTGGGTCTAAAAATGTTAACTTTACAGCAGAAATAAACATGAATACAGCCTGGTACTAAAAACAGTCTCTAGAGCTCAATGACAAAACAATGACATGCACACATTGAAGTTTCAGCTTTATAAGTTTCAACTGTTTACATTATATGAAGGCTTTAAAGGAGCAGTATGCAACTCTGACCCCTAGTGTTTAAAATGGGTACTGCAGTCTAAATTCTAAACATCATAGAGAGCTCTCTCCCCCCCTCCTCTCTAGAGTGGATGCTCACTCAGGTCACCATGTGGTGGACTCTGAAGCTTCAGTGTTTATCCAGCTCTGCATGGGTCTGTAAACCTTTCTGTGTTCTAACCTCTCTCCATTTTTCAAAAGCATCTCCAATATTGATCCTAGTTTGAGCACGTTTCTGCTCGTGGAGCTTATTAGAAACATGCAGAGGCTTTTTAGGTCGGGTACAATCACTTCTATCTGAACCACTTCTCTTGACCGCTTCCATCGCTGCAACACCTGTTGACCTGATAACTGCTCTCATATCTGACAAACCGAGGGGCGTCCAAAACGGCTGTGTGGGGGGGTGTGTCTTAAAACCTGCCTACCTTCTCTGGTCCAAACAAATCCAGAGCATTCAGGAGCAGAATCTAAAGTTAGAAGGAGGACATACTGGCTGCTGCATTGTTGTCAGAGAAGCCAGCACTTCAACATAGCATGTTTCATGCTGCTGCATAATTTTCAAGGTGTCATTTCTCGTATTATTTAATTTTTTACGTTAGCATTTATAAACATGTATTCGAGGTTGCACCTTGCCTGCCCTGTAAGCCTTTTGAATATTGTTTGCAAATCCCTTACTTTTCTGATATAACGTATATTCTACCTATGAAAAAAGGACTAAAATGGCCTCACTTGACGCAGTCGACAAACCAACAGGTGACGTCACTGTGAGCTCGGTCGACGCAGAGTAGTGTCTTGACCTCTGCACGACAAAAGCTGTTCAGAAAATGGAGCAATTTTGATGAAAACGAGAGAGAGAGGGAATAAAGCGTTCTGGAACTGCTGAAGCAAAGTGAAAGCTTTTAAGAACAGAGATTTGATTGCTGTTATAATAGATCTTCCATGAGTCATTATTTCTTCATCTTCTCCAAGCCGAGCGAGCGTGAACAACCTCGACATGACTGCAGCCTCATGAAAACGTTTCACCATGCTGTAAGAGAGAAAAACCCTCCAAGACAGCCGTTTGGTTCACTTCAGTCCTGCCTGCTTCAAACATCGGCAGTGATTAAAAAGGGTTCTTCTACAATTTTACATTTCACTTAGCAGACGCTTTTATCCAAAGCGACGTACATCAGAGAGTAAGAACAACACAAGAGAGGATCTAGAAAAAAGGGAACAATGTGAGTAAGAGCAAACGATCAGCTTTGAGTCTGATTGGACACACAGGTGCTGACAGGAAGTGACCAGAGGCAAAGCACAACATTGAGGGCAGTTCTTGAGAGCTCTAATCAGTATAGAAACCATCTTATAAGTCGTCGTTATCAAACAAAAACCATCGTCATTACCATCATCATCATCAATAATATGGAGACCATCATCATTAAGTTAGTAGGTATTCATAAAGAGCTGGCTCTTTAGCTTTTTCTTAAAGGTGCAGAGGGACTCTGCAGAGCACATGGAGTTTGGTAGTTGGTTCCACCACCGGGGGGCGACAGAGGAGAAGAGTCTAGTCAGCGTCTTCACGCCCTGTTGTGAAGGTTGGATCAGACGCCTTTCATTGGCAGAGCGTAGTGGGGGGGAGGGAGTGTAGACCTGGATCAGAGAGTTAAAGTAAGGAGGAGACGTTTTGTAAGGAAGCAGCAGAGTTTTAACTGGTGGACACTGAAGTTCTTCTGATGGAAAAGTTAGGTGAGCTTCAGCTTAGTGGTCATAATGAATCCAGAGACATTATAGAGAACCATTATCTTACATTTTCACCTGGAAGAGAGAGAGCGACTTCTTCCCCTGTCTCCGTCGCCGTTGCTTTTACTACAGATCCGCCGTCATTGTTTCCCTTTTTTTCAGTTTCCATTAGTTTCCCCCTAAAATAGCAGACAGCAGCAAAAAAAAGCTGTGAAGCTAATCTGCTCCCTCCTAGCTGGTCAGTATTAGCTCCCGTGCTCGCTCTGCCGCTGACTTTTAGCTGAGATTAGGATGTATGAATTCATCGGGCCGTTTGTGGCGCTGGAAGAATCAAATGAAAACATGTGAGCCGTCGACACATCCACGCACACGCTGCCACTTTATTTTTCTGTTGACCCCATAATTCTCAGTTGTCCCTGATTTGTGAGGAAGAATTGCTGCAAAATCCCCCACTGCCACCGCCGCCGTGCATTCTTACACAGACACCAATGAGAGGCGTATCATCGCTTCTTATGAATAAAAATAGATAACATTATGGGGGTTTCATTTCAACCATGTAATGTTGCTGTCATTTCTACTTCTCGCATCCCGATGAATGCAACGCCGGAGAAATCTCCCCCCACATCCCATGAGGGGAATTTCATTCTCACACGGCTTTAAGTCCTGCGACATCCTCAGAATATGAAATCACACAGCGGGGGAGGGGGGGGGGTGGAAACAGAAATGCCACTGGGTATAATAGGCAGACCTATTAAAGAACATACCGTGGTCATGGGGAGGAGGGAGCGCGGCGTGGAAGGTCATAGTGGGGACCAACCTAATTTACTTGGGGCCCGTGATGAAGCCCAGAAACGATCCAGCGTTGTGTTATTGCAGAGGGACGGCCTCTCCCTCCAATGCATTAAAATCACAACTTCACTAATTACAGAACGACCTCCATAAAACCAGTACGGGAAGTTCCCTGCTGAGGCGTTCACCCCTTTCAGTCAGTGGGCGTCTGCAGAGAGAGAAATAGACTAAACACAACACATGAGAGATTAACAAAGCAGCATATTAACCTTCAGGTGCTTCTAATTGTTGGGAAATTGAACGCAGCTCTCAGTGAGGGGCGAGATCAATATATCGAGCCGGCCCGGCTTACAACCTCTAATCCTGCAAATCTTCCTGAGGTCCTGGAGTGCTGTATTGAATATCTGAAAGACCGGCCGAGCACTGCTTAAGCATAATTTATGTAATGCGTCTAACTGTGTCCACATTCAACATTGTAGTGCCCGGTGAGAAGACCTTTCTCACATCAGGATGCAGCGCCGATGAGGATAATGGTTCATCCCATTTTGACTTTTTTTTTTTTTTTACTCTGAACCTTTTACAACAGTCAGCTTTATAAAGCCGTTTTCACACATTCACTCCTGATAATATCTAGATCATTTCAGGACGACAGCTCTGGAGATTCTCCTGATCTGGTTGGTCACACATGCACCTCACAGCGGGAGACTGCAGGAGAAACTCAGAGTAAAGTCTGAGAGAAACATTCAGCCGTTTGCGATCACACAAGAAGCTCCTCCTAGAAACATCAGGAGTTTTTTAGGAAATTTCTGGACGCCCTGTTTGCTGCTTTCTAAAGATTTGTACATGCACAGTATCTCCCGTGTTCAGTCCCTGGTCTGAATAAGTAACAGTAGACAAAGACTCATTTAAAGGTGTTCATGGCACAGAGAAAATATAAAATCTCTTTTATCAATAGCTGAGTGGAGCCTGCACATACGCTCCGCCGCCCACATCCCTGAATGTTTATCATGAAAACAAACCGCCTCCTCTCTTCACAAGCTTCGACTCTGTGCTGATTTCAGAGGCAGGAACACTTTATATTTTCTCATTTGCAATCATTAAAATAACTTTACAGGTCTCACCCGGGGGCCATTTCACTTCTAGGGTTGAAGAAGAGGAAACAAAAAGTCACCTTTCAAATTCACTAAGAGGCTGTTGGTTTAAATCCTGCAACAAAAATGCGAACATAATTTAAATGCAAAGTTACCGTCACATTTAACCTGAGAGTCTACTGACCCACAACATGTGACATAAACCATCCAGTCCTTTGTTTGTGGTCTGCATAAGTCTTACAACACAGAGAAAAATGCTCTGATTCAAATGTGCTCTCCTTGTGATGTCACAGTGGGATTCTGGTAAAATGAAATCCCCTCCCCTCCCCTGGTATCTCCACCCATAGACTCCACCCCCGGACTAGATCGCAGGTCGGCAATTTTTATTCTCTCTACAGAGGAGTGATGTCTACGGGAAAAACTCAGGGGGGAGGGTCATTACATTTAAAGAGACACACACACCAAAATGAACCTCCTCTGGTGCTTGATTCATATTATATTTTGACCAAAGCACAGCACAGATGTTTCATTTAGACCACAGGGGACTGTTTGAAAAGGTGGAGAAGGAGGATGTTATGTCCTCTTTAAGATAGTATTATAGCAACAATAAAGACATCAAAGACAATCATTAAAAATCTAAAATAAATGGTGATTAAAGTGGCTTCATTCTTATTATCTATTAAATGGTTCTGTTTGTTATTCATTAAACAAGTTTAGTATCTCCATCGAGTGTTGTCCTCTCTGCAGGACGACGCTGCCCTCCTGCCCGTCCGTCCAATCACAGGTCACTGAGTCACTTGTCATCTGCAGTGGCGCCTGTTATGGAGAGGCTTCCCCTCGGGCCGCCGCGGCTCGATTGAATTATTGTGACACCTGGCGTGGATCCTCTTTTCATCGCAGCCTTTTATTATCGGCATAACAAACCGCTGATGAAACATTACAAACCTTCAGCGCCGTCTCTCGTCTACCCTGAAATAATCGTGAGGTAGAGAGGAGCGAGTTATTGGTGTGTGAGCCAATTAAATGCATGTATTCAACATCAGGATGCAGCAGCGATCCTAACACAGCGTAGTCATCGGATGAATTACTTCTGGAATTACACGAGCTACTGTAATCACATTAAACGTTCGGCTAGTGACTCGTGCTCAGTTGTCATGTTGACTCGGTGGTGGGTGGTGATATTTTTAACCTCTCGCAGGATTTTTTTTTGGCGCCACACTTTGCTTTCTATTCCTGGAAATGGAGGACAGCAGTTGGGAAAGGCTTTCTCCCTGTGACGCCTCGCAGTTACACTTTGCCATATATAATGCATTTTATACACCTTTGTTATGCAAAAGAGGCATGATGAAAAGAGTTTCATCATTGAGAAATGGAATTCCAGCTGCCCCTCCTCCTCCTCCGCTCGGTGCTGCTGGAGGTGCGGCGCTCGCAAAGGCGAGGAAAATCCCCTCCATCCCATCTTGTTGAGCTGACGTACTTGGCCTTTTTATATTTCATGTCCCTTTTCTTTCATGCATTGGAGGGATGGGCTGTGTAGATGCTGCAGGGGAGGGGGGGGGGGGGGGGGGTTCAGAGCAGTCAGACCTGTATATGGAGTCATTCTGCTGTAAACTGAGCAATCTGTGCACGTGTAAATACGAGCAGAAACGACACACTCTGCCTCTTAAATGAACCCCAAGTCGCCGTGGATGAAAGATATTAATTATTCACTCTGTCCTTTGCTTACAGTTTCAATGCACAACTTCCTGACCCGGCACATTTTCAGCATATTTAACTTCTTCTATTGTTCTGCCTAAATGCTAATTCTGCAAGAATTTTAAACAGTTGTGTTGCAGCGGTGGATACGACTGAATGTTCAGCTTGTGCTCTGCTCCCTTTGTCGCTCCCTTGGGTGACAACATAATAATTGATAGGCTTATAAATGATGTTGGAATTGGATGCACCACCAGTTTGTCTCTCCTTTGACTCTTTGCTGCCTTGGGGTGACGAGGATCTCCTGCAACACCGAGCATGTTTTTATTCTCTTTTAGAAGCTGTGATTAACTGCAGGAACAAATTGAGCACATTGAGATTAAAGATATATGTTGACACCAAATATTTCAATTCTAGCACCCTCTGCTGTGGCCTAGTGGTTGGTGAGTGCAGCCCATGTACAGATGTAGAGGTAGAATCAGTACGTTTCCTGTACTGTACGTTATTCTCAACTCCCTCTCTGTTTTCTGCATGGGCTTTAAATATTAATGTTTGAACCCTGAGTGGCGTCCCCCGTCTGTTCCTGCAGGGGGCGCTGGAGTCCCATCGATGGCGGTCTCCATGCTGGAAATGCTGTCTCAGTCTAACTTTCAGTCAACCTAACGACAGGCTGAGAGCTGGAGCTGAGGCGGGTTTTAAACCTCCTGACAAACCGTTACACCGCGCCCACCTGTCAATCAGGTCAGCTACACGCCTTATTGTGAATAACTCTTATCCTTCATCAAATCAAAACTGATGAGTCATCAAAACATTCACCCCCCGTACAGTGTGTGTCCATCCAGACATGAGCTAATCACACCTATTTGGTTTTTTGAACCAGGCTGTAAACATGTTCATCTCTGCTGTAAAAACAGGCTTTTTAGAATGGGTGTGTATGTGACTTCCTGTGCTTCTGCAGCCAGCCTCTAGTGGACACTCAAGGAACTGCAGGATTTTACACTTCAGCATCGGCTTCTTGTTTCAACATCAGAGGTTGCCGCTTGGTTTTCTGACTCTATTCACTTTCCTATTTAGATAAAGGCCTTAAACAAAAGATAGCAAGATATATTTTATCAAATCGATTAAAATTGTCCACACTTAAAAAAACATTTTTTATTATTTATCGCGAGGTACGGTTACATCCCTAGCCTCACAGGTTCGGGGTGAAATGGCGCTGAGATGACATAAGCACATAGAGTGACAATCATGTACGGAGCTGAAAACACATTAAGTGTATGTCCCAGCTCTCCCTGAATGACTAATGCTCACCTCGTGCCTGAGTGCATGTATGTTAGCCTGCCACTGTAAACACGCCTTATTCAAAGTCATACAGACAGCCGGTGTGTTCGCCGCCACGTGACGCTCCGCTGCTGTCTTTATCACTCACACATCATTTTATTACTTTCAGAGGAACCGTCAGTGAAAGCGTCTGAATTTATCACATGGCTTTCTTTCTGCACAAAGCGTGTTTAATGCGTGCACATGAATACAAAACACATGGCGTCAGAGCGGGAAAACCGTCCACAGAACACACAACGCTTTTATTCATCTCGTGTCCGGTGATTATTTCCAGCAGCTCAGAGCGAGAAAAGCTTTCGCTATCTCAAAGGGAAAGAGGAAATAAGGGGAAGGTGAGGCACAGTGAAGCTTAAATTGAGGCCATTATTGAGGGCAGTGAGGGAATCGTCTGGGGCCGGGCGGAAAAAGAGCCGAGGCAGACAGAGTTTTTAGTTAGGTCAGACGAACACTGATGGCTCTTCTTTTAAACCTGTGAACTGAAACAAAGGTACAGAAAACGTTGAATTCTCACCCTCACCTGCCAATTAGACCTGACACCTGTCTTCTGTTCTCCAGGTAAAGAGCGATCATTTGATGAAGCGTTTTAAACCCCTCGCCTGGATGTTTTTTTTTCTTTCTTTATCTGATTCAACATAAAGAAATAACTTCTGACACTTTGGAGGCAGCTTTGAAACCCGACAGTCGAGGCAGCTGCAGCTAATTAGCTCAGATAATGGCGAGATGCAGAAAGAATATTTTGCTTCGCCAACATCAGATTCATCATCAGCGTGACAATCAGGGGGCGAGATCGAGCAGCTGTGGGGACGTTAGAAATGTGAGGCTGATGCAGGTGCAGTCAGGGGCGTCAAACGTGATGCTTACGTCTTTCTTCATGCTAAAAATAAATAAAAAAACACAATTGTTAAAACCTTTTAGCTAACGATTGAAATGCCAAAAAGATGTGTGTACTTTTTCAGGTTGTAACACTGTTTTACTTATTTAAATATGAACCTGTTTTTGAACCTGTTTTTCTGACATATTCAAACTCCTCGTCTACGAGCAAAACATCGGTAAGAGCTCTTATAAATCCATTTTCCCCACTTATTTATTATTTATTTATTTATTGGTCGCCCGTATGCACTCGTAGCCACGCTCCACAGTTGCTCACAGCCAGGCCCGCCCACAGAAATGGCTGGGCCCTCCCACGATCTGATTTCATCGTATCAACATATGCACATTCGATCAGTAGCATTAACGCTATCCTCCTCGCTAACGTTAGCTTCCATCAGCCGCCTCCGAAACCGACTGAAATATGTTCGTAAAAAAGTTCTTGTTGGGGTGAAATGTCCGAGCCAGCGCCCTCCTTAACTTCTCTTTTCTTTTCTGGCATCCTCACTTTGTGCAGGTCCTTGAAGGGTTCTACTCCATCCAACATAACTGGTAGAACAATTTAGTTCACTTGGCTCGCTTACGTCGGTAACAGCCGAGGAAAAAAAACAGTCTCATATCATTTAAAGAAGAGGTTTACGTTTTGAAACTTTGACGAGGTCATGTTTCAAGTATTTAGGTGTAAATTAAAATGTGGTCATTATTGCTTTAAATTTACGATGGACCATGATTTTGCCAACCTCCATGTGCCCTCCTCATGCAACTGGGCCCTTTTATCCCCCCTTATGAGCCGCCTTGCGCCCAGCTGTTCTATCCCCCAGTCGCATACAAGCATTTTGGAGCAGCAGCGCCTAGCGGGACGTGTCTCTGTGTCATCGGGGCTGAAACATGTGTCAGGTCCTCTAAAAACAAAATTCTTTCTGCTAAGATGCTGAAGCATTAAGGTCGTGTGTTTGTTGTGTAAGGTCGTCATGACACCAGATTTATTCACTTTGAGTAAAAATACAAACAACGTGGATACCCGTTCACAACAACAAAGTCCGAGCTAACATTTCTTAGCAGAAGCTTCTACAGGATGCATTAAGACGTGATAATAAAGATGCTAATTGCACGCTCTTTTAGATACATAAATGTTACACGCAGGACATAAAGACGGACGGAGGGACCGGAGATCGTGCTCCACTCTTCAAATAAGAAGCTGGAAGAGCTCCGTTAGATTTTAAAAATGTCCACTGTGGATGTTATTATACTCATCGCTGTAATTCAGTCAGAAATGACCAGCGTGGGAAAGCGTTCGGGTCACTCTAAGGTTAAAGAGAGACAAAAAACAGACATCAGCAAATAAAAATCAGTCTTGGAAACGTGCATTCAGGGACACAAAATGCATCTCTGCAGCGCTGTTGAATAGTGCTGACTCCCAGTCAGGGTGATGTATACCGAACAGTCTGACAAAAGAAGTACCTTGTTGTCAGTATAATGTCTCTGTTGATTACCAGACGTCCCGCTGCCGAGCGATAAGATCCTGAAGGAGTATAATGACTGAATATGAAAAATGGCATGGGCTGCAGCTATACTGAACATTTCTGTTCATATTTTGCACAAATGAAAAAGCATGAATGCAATCAAATCAAATCTGTCACTTGACATTTTCTTTGTGCAGAACGGAAATAATTAAAGTGGAAAAGGCAGCTTTCCAGTGTTCTGAATGAACGCCTGCAAAGCTCGACCACTGTGCATCTCCGTCTCTCTATCTCACATTAAAACACATTAGTCGCCCCTTCATAGAGAGAGGGAGAGAGAGAGACAGAGAGGGGAGAGAGAGAGGGAGGGAGAGAGGGAGGGAGAGAGAGAGAGAGAGAGAGAGAGAGAGAGAGAGAGAGAGAGAGAAGGAGAGACAGAGAGAGGGAGGGAGGGAGAGAGAGAGAGAGAGAGGGAGGAAGAGATAGAGAGAGGGAGGGAGAGAGAGAGAGACAGAGAGAGACAGAGAGAGGGAGGGAGAGAGGGAGGGAGAGAGAGAGAGAGAGGGAGGGAGATAGAGACAGGGAGGGGGAGAGAGAGAGAGAGGGAGGGGGGAGAGAGAGAGAGAGGGAGGGAGAGAGAGAGAGAGAGAGAGAGGGAGGAAGAGATAGAGAGAGGGAGGGAGAGAGAGAGAGACAGAGAGAGACAGAGAGAGGGAGGGAGGAGAGGGAGGGAGAGAGAGAGAGAGAGAGAGGGAGGGAGATAGAGACAGGGAGGGGGAGAGAGAGAGAGAGAGAGAGAGGGAGAGAGAGAGAGAGAGAGAGGGAGGGAGAGAGAGAGAGAGAGAGAGAGAGAGGGAGGGATGAGAGAGACAGAGAAAGGGAGGGAGATAGAGAGAGAGGGGGGAGAGAGAGAGAGACAGAGAGAGACAGAGAGAGGGAGGAGAGAGGGAGGAGGAGAGAGAGAGAGAGAGAGAGAGAGAGGGGAGAGAGAGAGACAGAGAGAGACAGAGAGAGGGAGGGAGAGAGGGAGGGAGAGAGA
>NC_089204.1:30303625-30326924 GCF_963930695.1 Labrus bergylta
AAATGTCCGAGCCAGCGCCCTCCTTAACTTCTCTTTTCTTTTCTGGCATCCTCACTTTTTGCAGGTCCTTGAAGGGTTCTACTCCATCCAACATAACTGGTAGAACAATTTAGTTCACTTGGCTCGCTTACGTCGGTAACAGCCGAGGAAAAAAAAACAGTCTCATATCATTTAAAGAAGAGGTTTACGTTTTGAAACTTTGACGAGGTCATGTTTCAAGTATTTAGGTGTAAATTAAAATGTGGTCATTATTGCTTTAAATTTACGATGGACCATGATTTTGCCAACCTCCCATGTGTCCTCCTCATGCAACTGGCCCTTTTTATCCCCCCCTTATGAGCCGCCTTGCGCCCAGCTGTTCTATCCCCCAGTCGCATACAAGCGTTTTGGAGCAGCAGCAGCGCCCTAGCGGGACGTGTCTCTGTGTCATCGGGCTGAAACATGTGTCAGGTCCTCTAAAAACAAAAGTCTTTCTGCTAAGATGCTGAAGCATTAAGGTCGTGTGTTTGTTGTGTAAGGTCGTCATGACACCAGATTTATTCACTTTGAGTAAAAATACAAACAACGTGGATACCCGTTCACGACAACAAAGTCCTAGCTAACATTTCTTAGCAGAAGCTTCTACAGGATGCATTAAGACGTGATAATAAAGATGCTAATTGCACGCTCTTTTAGATACATAAATGTTACACGCAGGACATAAAGACGGACGGAGGGACCGGAGATCTCTTCAAATAAGGCCTCTGAAGCTGGAAGAGCTCCGTTAGATTTGAAAAAATGTCCACTGTGGATGTTATTATACTCATCGCTGTAATTCAGTCAGAAATTACCAGCGTGGGAAAACGTTCTCGGTCACTCTAAGGTTAAAGAGAGACAAAAAAACAGACATCAGCAAATAAAAATCAGTCTTGGAAACGTGCATTCAGGGACACAAAATGCATCTCTGCAGCGCTGTTGAATAGTGCTGACTCCCAGTCAGGGGTGATGTATACCGAACAGTCTGACAAAAGAAGTACCTTGTTGTCAGTATAATGTCTCTGTTGATTACCAGACGTCCCGCTGCCGAGCGATAAGATCCTGAAGGAGATAATGACTGAATATGAAAAATGGCATGGGCTGCAGCTATACTGAACATTTCTGTTCATATTTGCACAAATGAAAAAGCATGAATGCAATCAAATCAAATCTGTCACTTGACATTTTCTTTGTGCAGAACGGAAATAATTAAAGTGGAAAAGGCAGCTTTCCAGTGTTCTGAATGAACGCCTGCAAAGCTCGACCACTGTGCATCTCCGTCTCTCTATCTCACATTAAAACACATTAGTCGCCCCTTCATAGAGAGAGGGAGAGAGAGAGACAGAGGGGGAGAGAGAGGGGGAGAGAGACAGAGAGGGAGAGAGAGAGACGAGAGGGGGAGAGAGAGGGGGAGAGAGACAGAGAGGGAGAGAGAGGGAGGGAGGGAGAGAGAGAGACAGAGACAGAGAGGGAGAGGGAGAGACAGAGAGAGGGAGGGAGGGAGAGAGAGAGACAGAGACAGAGAGGGAGAGAGAGAGGGAGAGACAGAGAGAGGGAGGGAGGGAGAGAGGAGAGACAGAGAGAGGGCGGGAGGGGGGAGGGAGAGAGAGAGAGAGAGACAGAGAGAGACAGAGAAAGGGAGGGAGAGAGAGAGGGAGAGACAGAGAGAGAGAGAGGAGAGAGAGAGAGACAGAGAGAGACAGAGAGAGGGAGGGAGAGAGAGAGAGAGAGGAGAGAGAGAGAGAGAGAGAGGGAGGGGGGAGAGAGAGAGAGAGAGAGAGAGAGGGAGGGAGAGAGAGAGAGAGAGAGAGAGAGAGAGAGAGAGAGAGAGAGGGAGGGAGGTAGAGAGAGAGAGAGAGAGAGAGAGAGAGAGAGAGAGAGAGAGAGAGAGAGAGAGAGACAGAGAGAGGGAGGGAGAGAGAGAGAGAGAGAGAGAGAGGGAGAGAGAGAGACAGAGAGACAGAGAAAGGGAGGGGAGATAGAGAGAGGGAGGGGGAGAGAGAGAGAGAGAGAGACAGAGGGAGGAGAGAGGGAGGGAGGGAGAGAGAAGGAGAGAGAGAGGAGAGGGAGAGATAGAGACAGGGAGGGGGAGAGAGAGAGAGAGAGAGAGGAGGGAGGGAGAGAGAGAGAGAGAGAGAGAGAGAGAGAGAGAGACAGAGAGAGAGAGAGACAGAGAAGGGAGGGAGTAGAGCATGTGTACAGATGAATCTGTTTCTCTGTTTTCGTTCTGCTGTGTCTCTGTTCAGTACCGGAGGTTTCAGTATCTGATTTGAGCTGCAGATCATGTTTAGTAAGCTTAAGCTCGCTCTCATTATCTCAGACCCTCTCACTCCGTACTATCAAAGCCACGGAGCTGCCTTTAGAGGACATGCTTCAGCGTGAGGAGAGGCTCCAGAGTACACATGCTCAGCCCTCATCACCTCGCTCTGCAGGAGGCCGCCAACATCCCAGGTTTTGATCAAGCCGCGCCGTAATGGCTGAGGGTGACAGGTATACGAGAACCATAGTTGTGGGAATAAATAGCCTGGTTAGCATAATGCATCACCAACAAATTCAGCATTCAGAGCGCCTGAAAGAGCGACTTTTTGCACGAGTGCAGCATTCATGCACCTTGTGTGATCGTATTTCATAGGACAAACACACAATTATGTAAACGCCGTATTTGCCTCTGCGCCGTTAGAAGGAAATATCATTTACTTCCAAACACTCGCTCTGTATGTTTCCTGCATTTTTTGGCTGCTTTGAACAGGCTCGACAGCTCCCATTGTCTGCCCGCTGAAAGCGTATTTCCCGTCTTTTCAGCCATCATAATTCACCTGATACGTACAGCGTTTACCTCCAGAGATCTTCAGCCATATTGATCCGCGTGGAGCAGAGCGCCACCGCCATAAACAGGCTAATCTCACATAAAAAGCCGGCCTCTCAGCTTGTCGAAGCGATTTAGCTCTGCCTGCTAGCTATGAATAAATAAATAGATAAATGAGACGCTCGATCCAGCTGTGCGTCCCAACCGCACGCCACCGGAGACTCAGAGATGGGAGATTATCAGGAATGAAATCCTTTACATTTAGCAGGTGTTTAGCACCGCAGGCTTTGGGATGAGGATGACTGAGGAGGGAAGGCGGCCATTATCAGTCAGACGCCTGTCTCCTCCTCGCCCTCCATCTTCACCCTGCGTCTGACCTTTGTGACCTTTTGACCGCTCTCAGGTGTGATTAATTGCCACTCAGGTTGTTGACTAATAATCGTTGTGATAATTGAGGGATGACCGCTTTACCTGAGTACCCCCCCCCCCATCCCTGCCTTGTTCCTGCCTGTGGGCTGATGTCAGTGTAATAAGGGGAGTGCAGGGCTCAGATACCATTACACCCCTCTGGATTACAGCAATTCACTGTAACCTTCAGCAGCCCTTGGTGCAGACTCCCATAACACTTACTGAGCAGTTTTAGCACAAAGTCTACAACAGCATGTTTGGTTATGTGCACTGAGCGCTGTTTTATGGGTGTGAAAGGCTGAACGCCATTCCTCGAGGAAAATAAAATCATGCTGCCTTTTTTATTTTGCATCATCCATACGAGTGGAATAATTCTCTGAGCTTTGAAAAAGAGGATAATAAGAGTTGCGTAATGACTTCATGTTGAGATGAGAGGTGTGATGAGCACAAAATAAAGAGAGGAGTGTTAGTTATGAAAGGGACAGCTCAGGGTTCTCCTCCTCTTCTTTTCTGGTTTCTACATTTCTTTTGGACCGGTAAAAAAAGAATATGAGGACAGACTACACAGAGACGGGTTGAGCATGTGGGGGAAAAAGCAGCATCTTGTGGAGCGCGCTCGCATATGGGCGACCAAATAAATTAAGAAAAATGGATTCTTGCAAACGTAGCACTCTTAGCATTGCTTTGCTCCGCTAGAAGAGCACCCGGCAACCGCTCTGTACCAGAGGAAAACAATGGTTCTGAGCGGCGTGTCTCTGTGTGATTGCGTCAAAGTGTAACAAGAATCAGTATGAATGTTTTTCACAGCAGGGATAAAAAAAAAGAAGTGGTTATTATAACTGAAGGTCACGGCTAGTTAAAGCTGCAGATTGTAATCTCTCCTGCTCGTATTACTCTGACTCTAAGCAGCTGCTCTAAATCGTTGATTTTTCTGAACTATCATCAATAGCAGCCCGGACGAGTTAGCCGTCAGGGTTTAGTCAAAATGGTTAGATTGATTTTTCCAAGCTAGCATAGTTTTGCTAAAAAAAACCCACAAAATCCTGCAGACAGTTTGCAAAAGCCTGAGCGTCTCGCTTAAACAGAGATGCATCAAAAGGCTTGAGACGTCTAAAATGAACCAACTCAAAACAGCATATATACCATGTGTGACCACCTGGGTCAGCAGAGCTATATGAAAAATGTATGTCAGACTTTTATTTTGAAATTTAGGCCAAGCAATAAATATCTGTAGTTTCTTGCAAAGCACAGACAGTTTAATGCTCAGAGTCGACCTCCTGTTCCCTTTTTTATATTAACTATTAGAAACATTTCTTATCCAACAAACGGGTTCAGGTCAGTAAGAAAAGGTGTAATCGTCCTTTACTGATGAACGTCTCTCTGTAGCCCTGATGGGAACATGAACTCCTTGAGAGGAAACAGATGGTTTCACTGTTTTAACGGGGCGGGCGGCGGGGAGAGAGAGAGAGAAGAGCTTTGGGATTTCCTCGGAGAGATGTTGAATTAAAAAACATATTTTTTAAATAATTTCCTTTGATGAATTCTTTAAACCCACAGCTGTGTTCCCCTCCTCTCCTCGGCCATTATTTATTCATCAACATTTTGCTCGCATCGGAAATGATCGGGATGTAGTCGAGTGAGGATGTGCTCGCCTGCAGTGAACATGCTGATGTTTGATCGAATATGGTTCCTCTTGCCGCTTTCTCCCCCCCCCTTGTGTGGGTTATATTTGTGGGTGAGTTTGGGACTCTTTTTCTGTCTTGTTTAACCCCGCTCTGCGCTCTGCATTAATATGCCCCGCAGGTCGTAGGCGTGTGTGTTTGTGCAGCATGTTAAACCACAGAGCGAGGAAACAACACCAGCCCTCTCTGATACCCGGGGACCTTTAGGTTCTGTTCTCAGACCCGTCTGCACTCAGAACAATCAATCTCACACAGCAGTGAGAATGCTGATCAGTGGTAATCCACAGTCCTCCCTGCAGTCACACCCAATCTTTTCATCCTTAATCCCTCTTGAACAATAATTAAACCCTCAATGAGAACTCTTCTCTTCGGGCTAAATGTGCCAACTGTGCTGCATACTCTGCTTCCCCCCCCCCCCCCCCCCAATTAACCACATCAGAGGATCATAAGTAAAGCTGAGATCTTCATCCTTAAAGGCGGAGTCTGTAGAAATGTTTGTAAACATTCAAACTAAGCTCCTCCTCCTGGGCTCATCCCCCCAGAAGCCCCGCCCCCTGCAGGATGTAGTGTGTACGTTTACTGCTTGTAGCTACACTGCAAGCTAACGCATGCTAGCACAAGCTAACCACCGGTGTTTGTCACCTTCCTGTCCAACAGGAAGTAGATCAACACACCAGCTCCACCCAGAAACGTCCTGAGTCGACTGTCACAAAGCAGAACAGTAAAATCCAGTCAGAGGACAGAGTCTCTGCACACACAGTCACCACCACACATGTATGGAGGCCCAGAAGGGACAATGGAGCAGCTTCACTTTAGGAGAAGTCTGTATTTTATTTTGAAGGAGAAAGCTGCAGACTCCATCTTTAACTTCTACTGTAGCATTTGGAGAAACATGTTGTCTCTGGGCTCTCTGTAACACGCTCTCCTCCATGTTTCCCCTTCACTGAAACACTAATTATAATCAGAAGTCTAACCATGCGTTTTATTTTTAGCCCAGCAGGATTTAATTACAGTTCATTCCAACAGTTAACACATTAAATGGCATCAAATTAAATCCCAATCATTCTTTAGAAATGGTCCTGATTAAATAACGACCGTGATTGAGTCATTTTCTAAAAGGCTGTTGGACGACTAAAATATGGACTCTGATATACGAGATGATCAGAGCTGTCAACACAACTGTGTTCAACGTTCGATCTTTATGTGAACGTGCTTCAAGGAAAACAGAACGCTTTCCAGATCTAACGTGTTGTCCTTCCTGATACCGATTCTAAGACCTGGACGAGTCTGACGCCCCCTCTGACTCTAGTTTATGACCTTTGTTACTTATTGAACATCTTTAAGCTCTACTGCTCCCCGTGTGTGTGAAGGTGATGTAAACTTTATTTCAGACTGTTTTTAGGTGTCATCTAAAGCAGGGGTCCCCAAAACTTTCAGCCCTTGACCTGCCCCCCAAATAACGGTACTAGCAACTGGGGACCCCCATGGTCCGGCCACACTATTGCCAAAACACATAATAATATTTAAGTAATTTAATGTAAGAAACGCTCAAAGCACCCGTAATCTCTTGAAGTACATTTTTGTGTTTTTCATAATAATGGATAAGTTTTGCTATTTTTTATGGTTTTGGAAGGAATTTCGCGACCCCCCCCCCCAGGGGGTCCCGACCCCCACTTTGTGAACAACTGTCAGAATAAACGACAGAGGTCAATTTGAATCAATCCGTGGATCTTTAAGGATGTCATGTGTTTGGATTAAATCTTTAACTGGATATTAATCGTGGGGACTCATTTTTAGTGGAATATTACGATCAGGAGAGTTCAGTCAATCTTCAAAAGCATAAAAGGCGTTGTTTCATTGTCGGTGGTCTGACAGGTGTGTAGATTGTGGCTGCTGCCGTGGTCTGACCTGCACACACCGCGACTGTTTTTCACAGTCTGGCACAGTCTCATCCCCCCTGCCGCCTCCCGTGCAATTAATGATCTCGCTCACAACATTAAAGCCACAATGATGAAAAATGGCACCGCAGCACGGAGTCCCCCAACATATTGAGATCAATTCATCACGGGCTTCATGCTCATTGGAGATGTCAAACTATGTCTCAGCGTTATCGAGTGCCTCGCTAATCAAGTACCTGCCATAAGACTCCCAAGACTGATTCTGTTTAAAACGCAGCGACCACCAAGACAGATGATTCACTCAATGACTCATTGTAGTTCCACAGGACTCTCAAAGAAAGACATGTGGTTGTCGAGCTTTGTTTTGATCTTTGCTCCTCGAGAACATCTCCAACACAAAGATATAGAACCACTCTTTGTAAACTGTCTTCTTTTTTATCCGCAGACAGATTCTTTAAAGTTCAACCTCGGGTCAAACAGACAGTGAGGTATGCTGGGAATTCAAAACCTCTCGATTATTTAGACGTTGAGGATCGTTCCGACTCTTATCTTTATCGCTGAAAAAACTTGAAAACACACGATAGCCCTGTCAAGGACTCCGCCTGTCTGACTGCAGTCCATAAAAGTCAAGATTGCAGGAATAGTTTGCCATCTTCAGAAGTTATTGCTCATAAAAAAAAAAAAAAGACAAAGTTGTGAGTGGCTGTCATGCGATGTGCAGCAGGAGTAGCGTTGTAGTTTGACAGACAAAGAAGCGGGGAGTGTAAGTAGCATGAAGACAGGGATCATCAATCAGCAGACAAGCTCTGCTCGTTACTATAAATCACTGCTGAGCCAGAGGGCGTCATCTGTCCCCGTCCTCACACAATCAGAGGCAGCGAGTGGCGTTATGACTTTTCACAGATGGGAAAGGAAAAAACAATATGTACCACTTTGTTTTGTTTATTTGCTTCATCAACAATCATACACATTCGTCGGTCTCCCAGCACGTAAACACAGGACATGAACACCGGTTTGCCCGTCCATTGTCATCAGCAAACAAGCCTGTGGATGTTTATCCTGCATGAGGAAACATATTCAGTTTTCATATTCAAAAAATGCTTCATTAAAAAGAACGAGCCGACATCAGTGCATTTCTGTACCACGTCTCGTCCTGCAGGTTCTGTATGGTCACATTGGTGAGAGAGTGCTCAGCAGGTCAGTGTGCTCAGCAGGTCAGAGTGCACAGCAGGTCGGAGTGCTCAGCAGGTCAGAGTGCACAGCAGGTCAGAGTGCTCAACAGGTCAGAGTGCACAGCAGGTCAGAGTGCTCAACAGGTCAGAGTGCACAGCTGGTCAGAGTGCTCAGCAGGTCAGAGTGCACAGCAGGACTGAGTGCTCAGCAGGTCAGAGTGCTCAGCAGGTCAGAGTGCACAGCTGGTCAGAGTGCTCAGCAGGTCAGAGTGCACAGCAGGACTGAGTGCTCAGCAGGTCAGAGTGCTCAGCAGGTCAGAGTACAGAGTGCACAGCAGGTCAGAGTGCTCAGCAGGTCAGAGTGCTCAGCAGGTCAGAGTGCACAGCAGGTCAGAGTGCTCAGCAGGTCAGAGTGCTCAGCAGGTCAGAGTGCTCAGCAGGCCAGAGTGCTCAGCAGGTCAGAGTGCTCAGCAGGTCAGAGTGCGCAGCAGGACTGAGTGCTCAGCAGGTCAGAGTGCTCTACAGGTCAGAGTGTTCAGCAGGTCAGAGTGCACAGCAGGTCAGAGTGCAGAGTGCACTGCAGGTCAGAGTGCTCAGCAGGTCAGAGTGCTCAGCAGGTCAGAGTGCTCAGCAGGTAAGAGTGCACAGCAGGTCAGAGTGCTCAGCAGGTCAGAGTGCTCAGCAGGTCAGAGTGCAGAGTGCACTGCAGGTCAGAGTGCTCAGCAGGTCAGAGTGCTCAGCAGGTCAGAGTGCAGAGTGCTCAGCAGGTCAGAGTGCTCAGCAGGTCAGAGTGCTCAGCAGGTCAGAGTGCTCAGCAGGTCAGAGTGCAGAGTGCACTGCAGGTCAGAGTGCTCAGCAGGTCAGAATGCAGAGTGCTCAGCAGGTCAGAGTGCTCAGCAGGTCAGAGTGCAGAGTGCTCAGCAGGACTGAGTGCTCAGCAGGTCAGAGTGCTCTACAGGTCAGAGTGTTCAGCAGGTCAGAGTGCAGAGTGCACTGCAGGTCAGAGTGCTCAGCAGGTCAGAGTGCAGAGTGCACAGCAGGTCAGAGTGCTCAGCAGGTCAGAGTGCTCAGCAGGTAAGAGTGCACAGCAGGTCAGAGTGCTCAGCAGGTCAGAGTGCTCAGCAGGTAAGCGTGCACAGCAGGTCAGAGTGCTCAGCAGGTCAGAGTGCAGAGTGCACAGCAGGTCAGAGTGCACAGGATTCAAGTCTATAAGATACACAGCGTCAAAACACAAATCAATCATCGATCTTTAGCTGTAAACAAAACGGAGGCGGCCAGACGATCAGCTGTACGCGTCAGATGAGATGGAACAGTTCTGCCTGTCCTGCTCGTGCTGCAATGCAGACGGATTAAAATAAAAACAAAAGCATAACAAATAAATCCATCATGTAGCGGAGTTCAGACTGTAGCTCACGGTAAACATGACACTGAGCCGCCTGTGGTGACTGAGAGGACTGCAGGTGCAGAGCAACATGCTACAGAGAAACTGTCAAGGGGGGGTCATGTGTCCAGTTATATCTAGTGCTCCCTAATCTAAGACCCCATCAGATCTGATCTAAGACCCCTAATCTAAGACCCCTTCAGCTCTAATCTAAGACCCCTTCAGATCTGATCTAATCTAAGACCCCCGTCAGATCTGATCTAATCTAAGACCCCTTCAGTGCTCAGTTAATAAGAAAACTGCATTTTTGATTGAAACCATTCAAATACAAATGCCTTCATGTAGAGTATCACACACTAACAATACCAGAATTTTAAAGGAGATCTATTCTGCTGCTCCATCTTTAAATTCAAACATATAATCATACAATGTTCGATGTCCGTTCTAAACCTCTGCAACACAGTTGTTGGTGTAATCCCTGGATGTGGTTTCCTGCTGGTCTAAACGAGACATTACGAGAACTTTGTTAGACTTGCCGAAGTATTAAAGCAAAACATAGAGCAAAGTTGTAGGTCACGCCCACCCCTGCAGCTCTTTCAAGGACACAGTCAGCTGAAAGCTCACTCAAATGTCCTTGGGGCCGTCATACAGAGCTGGCCAATCAGAGGAGAGTGGGCATGAGGGGAGGGCAGGCCTTAAAGAGACAGCAGCTGAATTGAAGCTTTCAGGTAGAGGCTGAAATGAG
The DNA here is from genome assembly GCF_963930695.1 of Labrus bergylta. Classification (NCBI taxonomy): domain Eukaryota; kingdom Metazoa; phylum Chordata; class Actinopteri; order Labriformes; family Labridae; genus Labrus; species Labrus bergylta. The sequence goes on from NC_089204.1 coordinate 30,313,733, forward strand.
GGATTTTACTGACACCAGTATCAGATAAATAAGGAGGTTTTTTGAGCTACAAATCTCATAATGCTGCTCAGCAGGCGTCCCATAGTGACATCATTAATGGTGACAGTGAGGATAATAGATCTCCTTTAAGCTTCGATTAGATTCTAGAAAAAAATCCTATGATTTCAATACCAAGGCAAGACAAAGAGAAGTCCTAGGCACCTAATATTCGGTCATATCTTCTTTTTCAGTGCAGCTTAACTCCTGCACACTGTCTAAAATTCACTGCAAGGCTTCAGTGTTAGCGATGTATTTGTGCAATCAAGACAGCGTGCAGGAGTTTGGCTGCATGTTTTTATGGATTCATTCCTCTTCTTCTATCAAGTGACTTACAGCGAAGTGTGAAAAGTTCTCCAGGTAAACAACAAGCGATGCTGCATTACTGCAGATAGAATTCGATTGCATTTTTTGTCTTCTCCCCTCCTTCTTTCTCTGCAAATTAAACTCATGTTTGCAAAACTTTGTGAAATGGAACCAGGATGTTCTTAGACCCTGTGTACACCTAGCGTTTCTTCAGGCAGAAAAGCGCTGGCTTAAAGCGCTGCAAACACAAGTGTTAAAACCCAAATATTCCCCAAATGTTTCCTCCTAGCCCCTTGTAAGATTTGTGCAAGAAGTTGGGGTTAGTTGCATTTTGATTATTATTATGAGTATTGAGGAAAATGTAGTGTGTGTGAGCGTGTCGGGGAGGACGTTTATAATGTGTGACCTTTGGGTGACCGCTCCAATCTTGGCTGTAATGAAGCTCCTTCATTCTCTTTTCTGCTCACCAGACACTCTGAATACATCCAATTAAATGTAGCTTTGATATAAAAGCAAAAAACTGTCATAATTGTGTTGCATCATGTTGCTTCATCCTCGTTTCTGCATCGTCTCGTTTACGTCCTGAAGTCTTCTCGACATGTTCACATGGAGAGCACGTGTGAAAAAGGCTGATCTGAAGTTTTCTCTCACTTCCAGTTTGGAATCTTTGAAATGCTTTAATGATCCAGAGTCCTGACATGAAATGCTTGTTGTTGGATACAGAATGTGAAGTATTGCTGCTCTATATGTGCATTCTATGCAAGCATAGAAACAATAAACATATCGTAGCATATTCATTATATAAGATATTTCTGTGGCCAGCATCGACCCCATTTGTGGCATCATATACATTTCAGAATTTACATATTTTCATATTTACACATCAAGTGCAAGACATTTTTTTTTTTTTTACCTTTGAGGACTCAGAAACGTAAATATCGTTCAACTCAAGAGGACCAAATTCTGACTTTAAAACCAATCAAGAGTTTTTTTTTTAAGTTACAAAATAGATAACAGAAAGTGACACTATGCACAAAGTGAACATTTTCTATTTTCCATAAGTGCACTGAAATGAGTCTAGTGCTCGCAGTGGAGCCGTCAAGCGTAGAAGATGAGCTCAGGAATCTGTCCCCCTTGAACCCCCGTGCCGTTAGTGCTGTCTGAGGAGCACTGAAACTGAAAGGTCACCTTCCCACACTGCACCTCCGTCATCCCCTCCTGTCCAAAGTAGCTCAGCTCGTTCCCGTCCAGAACCACGCTGGCCGTGTAGAAGGTGTCGGGCTCGATCTGCACCGGATACTCGAACCAAACTGGGAAGGTGTTGCTGGATCCATCAGAGAAGTATTTGCTGAGGTTTTGTCCCAGAAGTACTCCCTGGCGTTTCAGCTCAATCTTTGCACTGTATTCTGCCGAGCCGCAGCTCGACCCGTACAGACCAAACCCGGCGATGAAAACTCTTTTATCCACTGCAAACTGAATGCTGTCACAGCGGCCCCTGTAACGCCACTGGTTGCTCCGGTAGGCACAGGACTGGAATCTGTGGCAGCGCTGGGGTGTCAGACCCTTCCTCGGTTGGCTGACAAACTCCAGATCCGGTTTCTTGGCCGCTGTGTACCACAGGAAGATGTCATTGGTCTCAGTGAGCGTCAACACGCCCGACTGGGCCGCCCCGTTGGCAAAATCATCCAGAGCCATTGTTGGGATACGAATCAGGAACATGGCCTTCCCCAAAACCTTCCGCTTGTTATCAGTGGAGGAGGTGAGCTCCTGTCTCTGGCACTCAGCCTCGGCCCAGCTGAGCGCCGCCTCAAACACCGCTATCTCTTTAGCGTTGAGTGTCTCCCGCTGCAGGATACTCTCCAGGGTCTGAGAGTCGATGTCGCAGAAGCCCTCGGAGCGTAACGCCAGCTCAGCCTGGGCATCAATCACCTCCCAGCAGCGCTGCGTCAGCTCGGGCTCCTCGAACAGACAGCTCTGGGAGAGCAGCACACAGGCGTTTTTGGCACTCAGGCTGGTCTCCAGGAAGTTGACGCAGGCGCGTGCCAGGTGAGGGACGATGTACTTCTTGGCAGCGTAAAGAGTGGCTAACACGGTGTCAGCACTCAGGTCGATCTCATCGCAGTAAATGTATCTGTTGACAAAAAGAAGATCACACTGTGAAACAGAACAGAGGGCGTTATGAACATTTGAAGATATCTGTTTTTAGGACAATATCTTCTAATCTGAGCGGTCTGTGGCGCTGCTCTGATGGCGACCATGACTCTTGTGCTGCTTTTTTTTAATAACCTTTTTCTGCCCGCGTTTTAGTAGCTTTGGTGTGACTGTGATAAGTGAACGTTAAGGTGCACCATGGCGTTGATTATTTGCATGCTGCTGAGGACGGGTCAAACATTTTCACACCACATGAAGGTGAGCTGCCACTTGCTGTCACTCGCTAACACTCGCTAACACCAGAGACTCACTGCTGGCCTGCAGACCTGCCTGAGGCCCTTGCTGCTTTGCATGATATTCTCTCTAAGGAGCAAAATGGAGGAGCACCGCACCGACGCCAAGGTGTGTTCACTGAGACGTGTCCTGATACCGACATTCAAAACTCTCTGATGGAGCTGGACGGTTTCTCTTCCGTTGGTGTGGTCAGAAATAAAAGTTCAGGGAAGAGTTGAGGCGGAGGCATCTGTGTGTTAGTCCAGGACAGCTGGTGCAGAAAATGAGACTGTAAAAAACACAGACATTAACCTGTGTTGTTTTTATTCATTGAGTCTCCTGTGGGGGGCGGCTAACTTTGTGCAGCACTTGGAGCCCAAAAAAAAGTATCCCCCTCGGGACGATGAAGAATATTGTATCACATATTGTAGATCAGGTCGGCAGAGTCAGTCATCTCTTTTAAGTCACTTCTTCTTCAGACACACTTTTTCCGGAGAGCGTTTCCTGATTTTGGTTGATTTTAAATTGTTATTTTCACTTTTTAGAATTCCTTTAACAGAATTGTATGTATTTTACAGTTCTTTTAAAAAGGGATTTTATATCTTCAAGTGATTTTTATTCCTTAATCTTGCCTTGTTTATTATTCTATGACCTGCCTGTTTTTATATTTGCTGTCCTTGTAAAGCACTTTGTAACTTGTTTTTGAAAAATATTATTATTGTTTCACATTGCATCCCATAGTTTCATATCTTGTTGAATTGCACCATATCATATTTTATCATATTGTATCAATTACACTTCTTTAAGCAAACTAATTTCACCATCTGTTCAAAGCCACTTTGTTCAAAAACTGATTGAGATTCTAAAGAGAGTGAAGTTAATAATCTTCCTCCTGCACTCTAAACTAAACTCTACTGTATCTCGCTGCAAGAACACAGACAGTAAAACGCAGAGGGAGAAATGATGAATGAGGTAAAATAAAAACACAGAGGTATTCAGCAGGAACGTTAGAGGAGGACACAGATGAAATGAAAACAGACAGATATAGATTTAATCTCTGCGGAGCGAGAGACGTTTAGCTCGTCATTTCTCCGGCGGGGTAAGTGATGAACAGATCCGATCCGACTTCACTTTGACTTTACTCTGCCCGTAAAGACAACATTATTTGTTTTACAATGATTCTACCTCAGAACTGGGCAGTTAAGGTGAAGAATAAAAAAATAAAAAAATAAATTTATGAGAGAGATCTTACTTCAGCATCGCCAGAAATGCTGCTGGCTCCACATCTGGAATATGGATTTCATCCTTGTTCTCAGCCAGTTCCCCATAAAACATGGCGTGAAACACGGAGCTGCCGACAGCCAGAACATACTGCGGAGAGAGGAGGAGGAAACCAGAGTGAGAGAGAGAGAGAGAGAGAGAGAGAGAGAGAGAGCGTGCACACAGCTCATCCTTTTCCTCAGGAGTGAGAAGAAGGCGAGTAACTAACGACTGGATTAGTCTAAACTATGACTCTAATGATGTTAGCTCACATGTAGCTCTTACTCTTTACACAAAAAAAACACAAATCTGATGGTGAACATTGAACGATGCCCCAGTTTGAACCTGTGTACTTCCTCACATAATGAGCCCCCCCCACACAGTTTTTTTTCCTGAAAACAAAAACAACAAAAAAAGGGGAAATAAATCTGAATAACACAACTGAACCGAGTGCAGCGTTGTGTTTTTTTTATTTGCTGAAATTAATGACTTTCTGAACTTGTGATGAAATCAGACGCAACACACATCTAGCTTTTTGTTCCAGTAATTAGCGTGGCGTTCGAGTCTTCTGTAATTATCCTGTGGTACATTCATGTTTGACATTATGTGTGTGTGTGTGTGTGCAGAAAGAGTGTGTGTAGGTGGGTGTGTGGGTGGTATACATTTTCCCAAAAAGGCGCACAGACTTTCCAAAGTAACTTTCAATGAACCCGTTCTAAAATAAACCACGCAAATAAGTATTTTTAAAAACAATGGCGTTGTTGTTGTTGTTGTTGTTGTTGTTGTTAAAGTGTCAAATATATGTCTGGATTTTTTCAGTCGAAGGGCAGCTGGAAGACGGCTACTTTCTCACTCGGATTTACAGACTAGTGCATAAAATCCAGACATTAGAATAAGATCAGCGTCACCTTTTCACCCCGTATATTCCACACAAGTTCACATTAATTACGGGCGTTAGCTCCGAGGTTTCGTCCTCCATCTTGTCGGGATATAACTCTGTGAATTAAATCATAATGCATATCTGACTTCCTGCCAAATGGACACAATAAAGATTGCAGCCCTGAACGTCATTTGATCCCGTCGGCATAATGTCTCAGCATAAAGTGCAGTCGAGTCATCCTCGATGTCCTCCCTCCGCTAACTGCTCGCTATAAATGCATAAAGTGCTCTGCAGCTACCAATCACAGTCTGGGTCCACATAAAGACCCGTGCAGGGCCCGACTGACTGAGAGCACATGTGGGATGGACACGAGGGTTAAATTCATGGCTGCATAATCACTTGCAAGATTGAATGTGGATTTTATAATCACATTCAAGTGGTTGTTAGAATAATGGGCTTTTAGAGGGGGCGGGGCAACGACGACTCTAAATGAATCATTTATGAGAAGATCTTGGAAAACACGAGGTCACAGGGTGGCATGGGCGTCTTAAGTGGGGGAGGGCATTAACTTTCACCCAAGTTGGTCTACTTCCTGTTGGAAAGGCAGGTGAGAAACACAGTTAGCTTGTGCTAGCATGTGTTAGCTTGCAGTGTAGCTACAAGCAGTAAACATACACACTACATCCTGCAGGGAGTGAGAGCTTCTGGGGGGCGATGAGCCCAGGAGGAGGGGCGTTAACTTTCACCTGTAGTCGTGGAGTTGGTCTGCTTCCTGTTGGAAAGGCAGGTGAGAAACACAGTTAGCTTGTGCTAGCGCGCTGTAGCTTGCAGTGTAGCTACAAGCAGCTAACACTTCCTGCAGTGAGTTTGTGCTTCTGGGGAGGATGAGCTCAGGAGGAGGGGCCAGTTTGGATTTTGTGTTTACAAACTGAAACGTACATTTCCACTAACTCGACCTTTAACCTTTTATTGCATCATGTGTGATGGTTATCTAATGTGTCAGGGCTGCCTCAGGATGTAGTGGAGGGGCCTGATAAGAGATCTTTTCATGAGGGCCCTGAAGACGCCCCCCTTTGAGGAAAGAAAGCCGTGTGGACCTGCAGCTCACATCTGTCAAAAAACAGCCTGAACACGAGCTAAATGATAACAGAGACAAATCAGAGCTTTTTAGAGTCCTGCTTCTGTCTCTCAGAAAAGTGAAATCTAATGAAGCGGATGAGAGGCGCAGCGCTCTCCGTGCTGCTGGAGGTGTTTGATTAAAAGTTGAGTGATTGCAGAGCTGCCTGTGAACCACAGCAGAGACAAAGACGATCCTTTTCTTTGAGATGACTGCTGAGGAGGAGATCCCGTCCTCCGTCTCCCACTCCCCGCCTCCCACCCCTCAGCCTCATTTACATAAATAATTGAAGACTGTCTCAAAAAAGACACATGGTGCGGAAGTGAGAGCGGAGCACAAAGGATCTCGGATATGATACGAGCAACACGGGGGCTGCAGGGCTGACTGATTGCTCGCTTGTTTGTTTCTTCATTTCCTTCCCTTTCTGATGTGATTTTCTCATTGGTCGATGGAAGTCTTACTCTGTGTCCTGGCAGCCGCTGAGTCCGTCCCGTCTGACCCACCACGAAGTGAACGTCTGCCATCAGCTCATTGTTAAACATTACTGAGTTTCTGAGAAGGAAGGGACAGAAAAGAAGAAAAAGAGGAATTCATTTGCATATCTGGGTTAGCACATTTGTTTCATGCCAGAAGAAGAAAAGAGGACTAAAGCTTATTTTAAAAGTAAGATTTGATGCACATAGTCTCATTTATTTATGTTTAATGTGAGCACAAACTTCTTTATTTGGTTAATCCATGTAATAGTGATCCCTCCTGCTTCTCTAACAGGTAGAAACAGAGTATTTAGTGAAGTGTCCTCGTTCCTAAAAGATAGATTTAAGATTATTTTTTCATCTAGATCAGACGAGTGATCCCTAAGAGAGTCTGGGTCACAGCCTGAAAAACTAACCTTAAGACTCAAAGACTTCTCCTTTCTTAAACTCTGTGTACATAAATAAAGACCGAGCAGACAATGAGGTGGATGGAAACCCCCCGCAGTGAGAGAACGGGCCCAACAATAACGCTGCGTTCATATATATTATTGAGCAAGAGGAACATGTCACAGAGGTGGGTAAACAGCCCCATGATGTTCTGGACAGACAACAAAGCGTCCGTTTCATCGTGGACAGCTGGAGGGTGGGGGTGGTGGGGGGGGGGGGGGTCTTTTGCTGATAGGCCAAGGTAAATATTTAGCTTTTAGTGCAGAGCAGCTTCTGCCTGTTGTGCAAATCAAACGCATGCAGCCGCTCGTCCGCCCTCTGTTATGACAGAGCGGCAAAGTGTGCAGGAGGGGCAGTAAACGCAGATACCCCCCCCCCAGCAGATCCAGGGTAGGGCAGGGGGAACACCCACTGTTGCTCACACCGACCCACACACACACTCACAAACACACACACAAAGAGCTACACATGCAAGCTTAAAGACCGTATAGAAGTGATTTTTGATTTGTTTTTATTGCCTCATAAAACATAAAACAAAACCAAATTCTCATCAAACTTTTAGAATTTTAAACGACATCCTTCCTGTTTTGTACCCAAACAGTTCAGGTTCAGAAAACGGGCCGCTCAGTTACACCTACCTCTCTCTGATGGTGGAGTAGAGTCCTTGCCAGTTGCAGTTCTGTATGGTGTTGTTGTTGTTCAGGTTCTGCTGCTGGTACTGCTGCACGGTGGTGGTGGTGGTGGTGGACGCCGGCTTTTTGGTGGGAAAAATGTCCGCTGCCATCTTCTTCTTCTTCTTGCTCCTCAGAGTGATTATCTCATAGCAGACCGGGGGCAGCTTGGAGCTCCCGCTGGCGTTCCCTTTCTTGGAGCTCTTACTCGACTTGCTTTTCACCGACTCGGGAAGCATCAAGAAGAAAGTCAGACATTTCATGTTCCTTCCTTTGGCATCGACCATGAGTGTGTTCAACTGCCGAGCAGTGCGAGTGCATGCAGAGAAGACATTCACCAGGAGCAGGCAGGTGGAGGGGGGACAGAGGGGGACAGGACAGCAGAGTAAGAGGTTTCACCTTGCAGGGGGGCACTCTCTTCTGTTCTCCCTTTACTTCACTCAGGTTCACACTGGAGATCCAAAAGCACTTTTCCTGTGTGAAGTTTGATCCGCTGACTCAGACGCTCTTTGGCTTTCCATATCTGCCCGTCCAGTACGATGAGATCAGCTCCTTAAAATCACTCCTTTTCCTCCTCTGCTCCTCTTCCTCTCTCACTCACTGCTTTGCTGAGGGTTGGCCTGACAGCCCCAGATTTAGTGCAGCTGCAGTGGTCCTCTCACAGGCAGCGATGTTCCCTCAATTCCTTTCATTTCCCGCTCTTACTCCTTCCGTGCGTCTCTTCCTCTTTCAGTCTCTCCTCGGCTGCGGATGGTTTTTTTCTCCCCTACACTTCTCCTTTTTCTCCTCCATGGAGCAGAGTCCTCGGCAGGATGCTGGAGCCGTGGATGCTGCGCTGCTCTCCTCAGCCTCTCGTTCTGCTGACTACAGAGGTTGAATGAGAGAGAGCGCAGAGGAGATGGAGAGCCCCCCTCCCTCCCCCCCTCCCTCCGCCCCCAGCCCCTCACAGCACAGCGCTCCTCTCTCTCCATGGCTCAGCCAATGACAGCGCACAGCATTCATGATTGGCTCATGCAGCCGAGTGCAGCACATACTTGAATATTCAATAGTCAACGACTCAATTAAAGTGACAGCCATGCCCCAGAAGAATGATATATTCATATTTAGCTCCTGTGTTCACTTCACCTGAAGCCACAGCGTTCACTTTGCTCTGCAGTAAACAAAGACTCCATGTAACCATTCAAAAGGGCAATGCAAATGTACATGCTCCTCTTAAGGGCAGAATTTGCTTAATTCAGACTTTCTCTGACAGTAATTCTTTCTTTTTAAAGAGTGTTTCATTTATTTATACAAACAGTCGAATCTGCAATTTATCCGTCTCTGCTGCTTTGATCCGACATCCGACCTCTAAACTGAGTTTCAGATGAGAAATTCTCAAGAGTGCACATATGATTTATGCAAAGTGAGCATCAAATACAAACTATTCTTTTACATCAACAAGAAAAAAACTCATTGTTATGTGTTGAAATGTACAGTGGCTGACAAGGGCAACTGCTCAGCAACGACTGGAGCAACTGACATTAAGAAAAACAAAGAATTCAGAAAGCAAACTAAAAACCAAAAGTCCAAAACAAATAAACCACTGAAACGTTCTGCAAATGAAAAATCAAGTTCTGCAAAAATAATTTTAACTCACCCTGCAGGTCTCATGACGCAGACCTCTCCACGGTCCAAAAGCCAGAATACCAGAGGAATGTCATTACAGTTAGCATCAGAGCGCAGTTAGCTAGCTCTATCTCAGTGTTTCTCTCTCTCTTTCTCCCTCTCTCATGCACACTGTCTTTTATTATTTCTCTAAATCTGTCCCAGTCTCACTTTTAGTCTCTGTGTTGCAGAAATAGTAACTTTACTTTCTGTCTTCAGACTGTGCCAGATTCCAATCTGAACATTATCGGCGCCGGGTCTCCCTCACTCTCTGCCATCAATAAGAAACTGTCTCCAGAGAGCGCCCCCCACAGGGCTGGAGCACTTCTGTTTAAGATTTGACTCACAGTTATTTTCTGAGTGTTTCTGACTTTCAGTTGTTTAGTTATTCCCAGCCTTTTGATGTTGATGCAGGTTTTCTTTGCTTTTTGCAGCAATTTGTTTTCATTTGCGGCACGTTTCAGTCATTGCGTTTATTTTGGACTTTAACATTTTCTACAAGTTTCTTTAAATTGTCGGTGCCTTTGCAGGTCGATCGCCCTTGTCGGCCTCCATAAAAATGCTTGTAGAATGTTTCAGCTTTAAAGGAATGTACATTATCTGCATCTTGGATCAGAAACATCATTATGACATACCTCAGATGTTCTCTCTGAGCCTCCCTTCTTCTTTTATCCAAACCAAGAAGCTGTGCTCTCTCTCTCTGGTCGTCTCTTCAGGAGAGTACATCAGGCTATAAATGTAACGCTCTCTTTGCACAATGTATAATGCAAACAGTTCCTTTGCTCTGCTTGTCTCGTTTGGGGCCTGAGCACGCTGTGTATTCTATTTAAAGTGTCCGGATGATGTAGCTCGATGGAGGCGGTGGGTTTAGGTGTTATGAAGTGGTTCTATATTTAAATTGTTTTCAGTTAATTATTTGACTTCCTGGAGCTTTGAGTTATTTTACTGCTGATGTTGTTTATCTTCTCAGTGAGCAGCAGCTGAGATGTGGTTGAAAACATTCTGATCAGGTCTAAACGTGTAAAGAGGACGGCTGTGGCTCAGTGGTAGGGTCGGTCGTCTCTTCGATCCCCAGCTCCTGCAGCAACATTTCCAACGTGTCCTTGGGGCAAGACACTTAACCCCATGGATATGTTACTTCTGATGGCGGCCGCTACCACCGGTGTGTCAATGAGACCAAGACATACTCGAGGCCAGCGTGCTCCTAGACCGACCAAGACATTTAGGGATCGAGACCGAGTCAAGACCAAGACCAAGGCAGGGCGAGACCAAGACCATTAATATCTCTGTATAATCATCATCTTTAGGCAGGGGGCGTATCACTCACTTATACTGTAACACCGGGAAGGTTGCGGCCGTAACCGGGGGATAAAAATCAAACTACAAATGAATTGAAGTTATTTGTCCTTTTAGAAAGAGGAGTTTTCCTTCTAATCTCAGTAAAGACGTGGGAAAACAGCCGATCAGTGGTGCTCTTGATCGGTCTTGATTTAAAATCCAGAGTCTGGGACCGAGTAAAAATACTTTAGATTCTGAGACCTTCATGAAGACGGCTCGAGACCAAAACCGATTGTAGGTATCCACAGAATGAAGCCGTAGCTTGACGCTCCCAAAACTTCTCTCTTACGTAATTTTCATCCAAAAAATCCACAGGACCAAATGATCAAAGTTTAAATGTTTACTTAAACAAAAATACACAAAAGACAGATACAGGTTAGTCCAAAACTATACAAAAAGAGAGAGGTCAGAAGACTGTGTGGCTCCACTCTCTACTAGTCTGAATTAAGCCCAATTAAGTCCACAAGCCCCTCCCCCTCCCAGATCCAATGAACAAAAAGTATTACATACATCCATACATTTAACATGATGAGCAATAAGGCTCCTACACCGATCTTGAGTACTACAACACTACTGCTCAGTTTAATTATCATGATTTTCATGAAATATATCAGATAAGACTTTGCAGTTTATAAGTTTTTCAACAGAAGCAGATTTCTTGTTGAATCTGGTCAAATCACAGACGACGTTGAACAACATGTTTCCTTTTGAGCGTCATGTCAGCGGAGAAATGCTCGCTGTGTTCTGATTCTGGTGTCGTTTTCAGACTCATAAAGCACCTTTCAAGTGAGTTGATTTATATCTGCAGGAGTCAAACCGGATGATGAGGACGAGGTGGATAAATTGAACTGAGAATGTCTTCCTTTAACCACCGCTAAGCTCCCCTTCTGCAGCGAGCGCCGAGGAACAGAGAGAATCTGCTGTGGTAACACGGAGCCGACATTACAGGGCACTATACCCTCAAACTGCAGGGCCACTAGAGGCGTTACCCTGGTAACCACCTCCACCTTCAGCGGCAACAGCAGGACAGGACGCACATACACAGACGTCCAAAACGGTCTGGATATCAAATCTGCATCGTCTGAATTCAGCCCACATCTTCTTCTAAATGAAAGAGATCATCCTTAAGAGTCCACCGCCATACCTGCTGACAGGAAACACGTGTTAAAGTGACTCTTGCGTGATTCATAAGGCGTCATGGCGTTCTGGCCGATATGATGAATAGGACGCCGTTGTTATATATATATATATATATCACCCTGAACGACTTCCCGCCTCCCTTAATTACACTTTCTCTCATTCATCAGCAGAACATGTCGGCGAGCTGTTCACACGTTCAGAGGAGGAAGTAATGGCGTCAACATCACCTCTGTCTCACACTTTGTCATCCCATAATCACACATTGTTCACAGAAGAGGAACATATTAGCCCGACTGTAGTGGCGCCCGCAATCAGAGACGCGGTCGACTGTCGGTGCTTTAAAATCACGGCGGGTAAAATAATGCATAAATTAAGACGAGCGCACAAATTAAGAGGAGAATGAAAAGACACGTTCATCAAATCTCTTCTGTTGTTCTTTGATGATTTTATTGAAGATAATAGCTCCAACGCTGTGAACTTGTGGTGTCCTGATGTCACATCGTTTAATTCTCTGACCCGAGCTCGCAGTGTAGACGCTTTTTCCTCCGAGGCCTGGCAGCACTCCAGCTCCGGTGTGTTCGCTTCAAACGGTGTTTGAGTTTAAACGCAGCAGGAGTCCAGCTGGGCCTTTGTTGATTGCTTCTTGATGACAGAACTCAGAGCGACGCCTTCATCTTCAAAGACGTTCAACGGGGAAACTTTATCTTTGAAGACGTCACTGCGGCAGGTGTGAAATCACGCCAAGCCAGAGACGGTTGATTACTGAACTGCAAGAAGTCAGAGAGAAAGTCCAGTAAAGAAAAAAACTGTCAACAAGCTCAAGGATTATCCAGACAGTCATTTCCTGTTTAATATGTATTAAAGGAGCAGTATGTAACTCTGACCCCTAGTGTTTAAAATGGGTACTGCAGTCTGAATTCTAAACATCATAGAGAGCTGTCTCCCCCCCTCCTCCTCTCTAGAGTGGATGCTCACTCAGGTCACCATGTGGTGGACTCTGAAGCTTCAGTGTTTATCCAGCTCTGCATGGGTCTGTAAACCTTTCTGTGTTCTAACCTCTCTCCATTTTTCAAAAGCATCTCCAATATTGATCCTAGTTTGAGCACGTTTCTGCTCGTGGAGCTTATTAGAAACATGCAGAGGCTTTTTAGGTCGGGTACAATCACTTCCATCTGAACCCGATCCTGCTTCCTCTGTGGTCGCGTTCTTGTAGAGTTTAAAGACAAAACGTGTTTTCAAAGGTTGTGAAAACATCGGTGTCAGTGTGACTTCGTCCTCTGCTCCTCAGAGATAACCATCAGCCTGCGAAGCTCCAAGAGGTCCTCGTCTTTAAATGTCAACTCAAGCTTTTTCAGGGTTTTAGACAAATAACTACTGCTGTCTCATATTCCCTGACATATAGACCCAATCTGCGTTTTGTTTGTTTTTTAACCCAAGAACCTGACTGTCCAGGAGA
>NC_089204.1:30327124-30339624 GCF_963930695.1 Labrus bergylta
AGTCAGTGAGTAAAGATGCTCGCTGTTTGTACATAACATCTGATCGGTGCTTTACTTTTTAACTGTAGAAAGTTGGTAAAGGTCCGTCCTGTCTCCATGACAACAGTCTGTTGACAACGCCGCTGTATGAGCTTTTTTCTCCCGATCAGACACGGAGCGAGGAGGATGTGGAAAACTAAAAACTATTAATTTTTCAGAGGATCGCTCTCGAGTAAACGTGGCCTGATTCTGATTCCTAACGAGGGACGGAGACTTGCTCGATTAGTCTGAGGACGTTATTGAGAGGCACACTTTGAACTCTTTGAACAAACAGTGACAGACGCTCTCAGATCTGCAGCCTGGAGAGCTTTTAAACGGCATCAAGTGCGACTAGAACACTCTGCTGTGTAAACTCTAACTGGAGTTCAGTCCTGTGAAGATTGAGAGTATTTGTGATTATTACTTATTGACTTATCGTCCTCTCTTTAATTACACCGCCGTCCACGTTAATAAGTGATTCATAAGTAACAGAGAGTGTTGGCAGCAGACTCCCTGCAGGGTCTGAGTGAGAGGGGAAGCTTCTCCACTAATTTATGACAGTCATAAAGTTCTACTTTATGAGGCCATATTGTTCATTAAAATCACTGACATGGAATCTACTAAATAACAGAACCAACATTGATTCTCCTGCAGCACTAATCCAGGCTGGACACAGTTTCTCTGCAGCCGCTCGCCGTGTTATTGTCTTGTATTGGAGTTTAAAAGTCAAGGGGAGGTCTGCGTTCCCCGAGATATCAACGAGGAGATGCTGACAGATTGTGCCTGCTGAGAAAAACTTAAACTTAAAGGCAGGTTTGGTCATTTTCTAAAACTAGCATGATTTTGAAAGTAGCACCTCCTCTCCCCTCTGTGCACGAGCGCCGTTGCTCCAGAAGCGGACCTCAGCTCATGCACTGAGTGTGGGCTAGAGCACGCAAGAGGTAGAGCGCGAGCAGGGAGACAGAGAGGCGTCTGATTGGTTCATCAGATTGGTACCTCGTGGCAGACATTGGTTGAAGTTTTTACAGACTTACAAACTGATACAGATGATGGATTCTCTTTGTTCCTTTTTCAGAGAACATGAGTTATTAATTTCTGTCAGGACCTAAAGACAATTTACACCAGAATCTGAAAAAGTGGATCTGGAGGAAATTAACAACCCTGCCTTTAATAGAGAGAGAGAGAGAGAGAGAGAGAGAGAGAGAGCAAGCGAGCGAGTGAGTGAGAGCGAGAGAAGAGGCAGCTCCCAGCGCAGAGCTGCTTGGTAGTATTTTGTCTGTAAACTGCGTCAGGATTAACTAGCATACAGCTACTCGACCAGAGCAACTCTTAAATGTCTTCAGTCCAGGCATTCACACGTTAACCTGCAGGGAGACCGAAGGCTGGTGGTGGTAGCACTTCTTACCTGAGCCACACTCGGTGACATCATTGACCCGTGGACGCTGTGACCCTGAGTTTAATCGTGTTCAAATGTGTGTGAGTGTTTTCTTCACTTAAGTCGATTACTCTGAATCTGAATCTGTGTTTAAGCAGCAGTGTAGTGGGTTGTTTGGGTCTGATTTCTTGCGAGCATTAACAACCTATCACGACCTCCTCATGCTGAACGCTTCAGAGGCTCGTTATCACACACACACCTCTTCAGCTGCCCACTGCCACAAGAGTCATCTTCAACCGGACCGTCATCTGATGAATAAAAAACTCACCTGCTGCACCACTCAGGGTTTTTTATGTGGAAAACGACTGAGTCAGAATCAAACCCAAAACGTGACAGTTCAAAAATCTGCAGATTATCACGACGGGAACAAGACAGGAGGAGGTTTTGATTCTGAATCTAAAATCAGTATTTTCCTGATCTTTAGGAGATAAAATGGTGTGTGTGCTCTCAGACCTCCACAGCCTGCAGTAGAGCACCACACTCTGCTACAACTCAAATATGTAAAGCAAGGTGTTGACGAAGCTGTTTCTGCTTCTGGCTCGAGTCCCACAGAAGCTGGAGAGGCCGGCCATATGGTTCCTCCTGTGAAGTGATCGACAGTAACATGTCTGCAGCTCCATGCAGGCGCAGGGATGAGTGTATTCACACGCCTTATACTGAATATTCAGCTGATATATATTCTCAAACAGCATATTAGCAGAGGACGTGCACTGTCTTGGATTGTGATAAATATGTATATGAGCGTCTAAACACACTCCTTATGTGTTCAAGCTGCTGCAAAGGAGCCCCAGAGGAGCCGAGTGCTGACCATGCACAAACAGGCGAGGAGAAAACAGAGAGAGCGAGCGAGCGAGAGAGAGAGAGAGAGCAGACAGATGGAAGGGAGATATAAAGATAGTTTGTAATGAGGGTCCTTTTTGTCGAGGGAGGAGGGGACGTCTCCTCACTGTCTTAATAAAGCAGGAGGAGAATGGCAGTGGGATAACAGTAATGATGTGCTCAGCTGTCTCCATTATAACCCTGGCGTTCATACAAAGAGAGACGGGGGAGAGACGGGGGAGAGACGGGGAGCGAGACTCGTAGCATGACACGTAAAACATCTTCATCCAAGATGCATAAATGATATCAAAGTTAAGCATCCACTAAATGTGGAGTAAAAAATGTATATTAGACATCCTACAGTAGTTGTTCTTCTGTTTGGATGTATTTCTCCAGACTCTGTGGGCGGGGCCAGTCATGTTTGATTGACACCTGACAAATCCACACACAACATGGTGCAACAATCAGTGTAGTGGATGATAAAAGCGAGAAGCAGACGCCATGTCATCTGAATCCATCTTGAGCGCTGAATGTGGAATTCTAAATGCTCTGCTCTCCAGAGTCTGAGAGTGATCCAAAGGCGCCTGGCTGGACTCTCTGGAGATCTTGCAGAGGTTCCACCTCTCCGTGTCAGGCCCCCACTTCTTTACTGTTTTTGACCGGGAGTTTGAAGTTAGCGTCCCAGACTCCAGCTGTATGCAGGGTCTTTACCCGCAGTGCTGAGTTCACCGAGCAGCGTCTCATGAGCGGTCCTTCCTGACAATGCCAAGTTTGTTCTGAAAATGTGTGTAAAACCCCGAGCCAACAGCTGTCTCTCTGATCGTTTAATCCAGGCGTTAGCAAACCGCCTGTCCAGCATGAGATGGCGAAAAATAGAAGGACAAAGGCAACAACAAAAGGTTAATCACATGTTGTTCTTCACAAGGTTACTTATGATGTCATGATTATAAGGAGGACAAGGTGGGAGAGAGGCTTCTTCAGTTCTGAACTAACTGGTGGACGGAGCTAGAAATGTTAGCCTCTGTGGATAATTAGCATGCTAACGATCAAGGAAGGTCACAAGAGAGTCGATAACATCCCGGTCGTCAGTGGGTCAGTGGAGTCAGATGTATCCAATGTGGGACGGGGGCTTCAGTTGTTTTGAGAAGGAATTCCCTCCCTGTGAAGAAGGCAGAGATTTATAAATTGGAGAGACTAAACAACCACTAACGTATGGCAGAGCCAAAGCAGCAACCTACAGTGTTGAAAAATGAAGCTGATACTGAAGGGCAAAATCCTGCAGTTCCTCAATTGTCCACTAGAGGCTGGCTGCAGAAGCACAGGAAGCCACATAGACACACATTCTAATCTTTAAATATAAATGTTGGTAAACTGAATTCTGATGAAAGCTATGTTTTCCTTTTGTTCAGTTATGAAGGATTTTGATCGAGAGAGTCTCACAATTTGTAACATTTGGACCTCTGCAGGGAGGATGAAGTTCATGTTCCCTCTTCTTCGTAACCAAAGTTGCCCGTCCCTCTATCAGCTGCTGCTGTTAAGATGCTGTGTTGTAAGTTCTGCTGCGATGCTGCAGGTTGATGCAATACAGACGCTGTCAAGGGACTCCAGTGTTTCTCGTAGCAACATGAAATTGCGTCCTGGGTTTTGTGAGTTTGTGTTTGTGTGTGTGTGTGTGTGTGTGTGTGTGTGTCTCTGTGTGTGTGTGTGTGTGTGTGTGTGTGTGTGTGTGTGTGTGTGTGTGTGTGTCTGTGTGTGTGTGTGTGTGTGTGTGTGTGTGTGTGTGTGTGTGTGTGTGTGTGTTAATCAACAGAAACCTCGGGGCAGGAGAAGGTCAGGGAGGAGATTGGGTTTTCTGAGCGGAGTGAGAACAGTCCTTATAGAAAGCCGTGGAAAAGCTAAAAAATGAGATATGGCCGTGTGGAGCACGCGGGGAAAAGCCCTTCAAAGCTTGACTCTTAATCCCTTCCTACCCCAGACTTCCCCCTTTCGTCTTCCCCTCAGTTTAATCTCTGACACTACGCTAACATTTGAATTTTTCACACCAATTTGAATCCAGTGTTCGCCATGACCACCTAGATTTATTCATTTCCTCGAATTACCTACTGCTGGGCGGCGAGTGGATGGTTTAACCTTCTCACAGCTAATTTCTCATGATTTCTGCAGAGCTGCACCCGCCCCCACTGGGGGCAAAATATGACCTTTTCCAATGTTATTATCAGCAACACAAATTAAATGGCACTAATCAGGATAATGTGGCACCTTTAAAAAAACACTCATTCTGTTTCTATTTGTAGCATTAAAGGACAAAATGACCATAAAAATAATGTTTTTTTATGTTTCTGTTAGTTTTGTTGAAGTGCTGTATTATTGAAGCTCTAAAGTGCTAAATCTGCTGCAGAGATTTCTTTAGAATATTGTAATGTTTCTGATAAAAGTCTGACTAGCAAAAGAGCGTTAACCTTTAGTTTGTTGCTCCCAAGTGGCAACCTCCAGTGTTAAAATATGAAGCCAATGTGGAAATGCAAAAAGTTCCTCGAGTGTCCAGGAAGCCTCATTAACACCCATGGTTGCCATGTGGTGAACGCTGAAGCTTCAGTGTTTAGCCAGCTCTCCATCGGTCTGTAAACGTCAAAAAGTCTGAGAAAGTCCAGTAAAGAAATACTGTCAACAAGCTCAAGGATTATACATGCTGTGAACTCCAGTTAGAGTTTACACAGCAGAGTGTTCTAGTCGCACTTGATGCCGTTTAAAAAGCTCTCCAGGCTGCAGATCTGAGAGCGTCTGTCACTGTTTGTTCAAAGAGTTCAAAGTGTGCCTCTCAATAACGTCCTCAGACTAATCGAACAAGTCTCCGTCCCTCGTTAGGAATCAGAATCAGGCCACGTTTACTCGAGAGCGATCCTCTGAAAAATTAATAGTTTTTAGCGAGTCGTTTCCTGTTTAATATGTATTAAAGGAGCAGTATGTAGCTCTAACACCTAGTGTTTAAAATGGGTACTGCAGTCTAAATTCTAAACATCATAGAGAGCTGTCCCCCCCCCTCCTCTCTAGAGTGGATGCTCACTCAGGTCACCATGTGGTGGACTCTGAAGCTTCAGTGTTTATCCAGCTCTGCATGGGTCTGTAAACCTTTCTGTGTTCTAACCTCTCTCCATTTTTCAAAAGCATCTCCAATATTGATCCTAGTTTGAGCACGTTTCTGCTCGTGGAGCTTATTAGAAACATGCAGAGGCTTTTTAGGTCGGGTACAATCACTTCCATCTGAACCCGATCCTGCTTCCTCTGTGGTCGCGTTCTTGTAGAGTTTAAAGACAAAACGTGTTTTCAAAGGTTGTGAAAACATCGGTGTCAGTGTGACTTCGTCCTCTGCTCCTCAGAGATAACCATCAGCCTGCGGAGCTCCAAGAGGTCCTCGTCTTTAAATGTCAACTCAAGCTTTTTCAGGGTTTTAGACAAATAACTACTGCTGTCTCATATTCCCTGACATATAGACCCAATCTGCGTTTTGTTTGTTTTTTAACCCAAGAACCTGACTGTCCAGGAGAGTCACGACGGACCATTAGAGTCCAACCTTTTACATGCAGGAAAATCTCAAACACGCTCGGTGCCAATTAGACGTCCAACTGAAATAAACCAGAAGTTTGTTGGTTTTTTGTTGTGTGAGTCCTCGAGCTTCAGGGCATCGGCTAATTTCCCAGCACAATTAATTTGAGTAAACTTTGCAGAAAGGTCAGCGGTGAATGATGGATTATGGCTCGTTTTAATTAAGAGGTTTTTTTCAGCGTTGTGATAAGAAGTGAGATTGTGAGTCAACACAAATCCAAATCCATTTTCACCACCTTCTTTACCTGACATGGGAGTGTGATGTAGCTGGATCTGTTTGCATCTCACTTAGGGCTTTCACACAGAAAATTCCAGATGAACTCCTGATATTTCCCAGAGGAGCTCACTGAATGTGTGAACACAAATAGACACATTTTTACTCAGACTTCATCCCGAATTTCTCTTGCCAAGTCAGAGTGAGCTGATGTGAGAACACAGCAGGATATAATCAGGAGAATTCACCTCGGGCCAATAGGTGAATTTTCATTTATATACTGTGATTGCTGCACGACCATAGAACCCACACCTGTGAGGTGCATGTGTGAACAACCAGGTCAGGAGAATCTCTGGAGCAGTCCTCCTGAAATGATATTTTCATGAGTGCAGATGTGAAAACAGCTACAGAGGTCTTTATTGCTGCACTGATGTCACATTAAACACGTTTCTTCACCCTGATTATAAAAAGAATTGAGACAACCGGTGACGCTGCCCTAAAGCGATGTCACATTTGTGTTTTTAGAAACCTTCATATTCACAGAAATGCTAACGTCAATCAAACACAAAGCCACTATTTCTCAGTAAAAAATCCTTTCAGACCTTTCACATCTCCATTTCTTTGGGGAAGCCAAAGCTGACTAATTAGACTGATGCTGCTTCTGGAGCTGCGTGCTGCAGTTTGGCTTTCTAATTTCAGATTTGTCTGACAGTGGTGCAGCCCATGTGGGTGGTGTAAAATGCCTGGCAGCTCCCCATCCAACACAACCCAAAGAAAGAAGTGCAACGTTATTATGAGACAAGAACATTCCTGTTATATTTAAGGATGTTTAATTATCATCATCGATTTAATCCTCCAGGCGAAGCTTCTTTTTCCTTTATTTCAATTTAAAATGTACATCAACTAAACAAAAATAGTGATTTAGAGTCTCAAAATCACACAGAGGACAGGAAAGGATTAGTGGGAAATACTCTCCCCAACTGTAAGGCTTCTTAAATCCGTAGCAGAAAATCTATTTAAGTTGATGTGGTATATTCCAGTTGTCAAGTTGTGACACAATTAAAACAACGTTGATGCAAAAACTCCCCTCCATCTGCCAGGAGAGCAAAACAACCCTTTGCACATCCTGTTTGCTGCAGGGTTTCATGCAGAGTACAGTATAGGTGTGGTGCAGCCTGTCGTCGCTGAATTCCACCCCTGAGTGCCATGAAGCTGATTTATAAGAGGGAGGAGCCTGCAAGCTGCAATCAGCCCATTTCCATCAGCGTTATGGTTGCCTGACAACATCCAGCTGTCCCTGATGTGCCACCGAGGGCCGGTGGTGCGTTTGTCAGCGCCGCCGTTTCACTGCAGCGCTCACTGAGATGAAAACACATGCATATTAACACACACAGTCACACATGGTAACACGCATCCACACACATGTGCTAAATCAACAGAAAGAATTCATGTAGTTCATGCAGTTTGCCTTTAAAGCTGCAGTCAACTCCCAACATCAGCAGTTACTGTAGCACTTATTTCGTTAAAGGTGACATATCCTCCTCCTCCTCTTCTTTAGTGTAAATAAGTCTCAGAGCTCCTCAAAACATGTGTGTGAAGTTTCTTGTTCTAAATCCACTCTGATCCTGTATTTGATCATGTCTATAAACCCCTCTATTTCAGCCCTGCTCAGAACAGGCTGTTTCTGTGTCTGTACCTTTGAATATGTAAATGAGCTGTGTCTGACCACACCCCCTCTCTGGAAGGGCTTGGGTGTACTCTGTCTTTCTCGCTTCATGTCCTATTGTTTACGGTGAGAAGGCAGACTCAGAGGGCAGAACAAACACCTAGCTGTGGGAGTGTCACCCACCTGGGGGAGGGGCTACTGCCCTTTGTGATGTCAAGAAGGGAAAATCTCCAAACGGCCTGTTTGAGCACACATTTTCTGAAAAGCAGAGCAGGCATATGCGAGTGCAGATGGTGTTGTTGTGTTAAAAAAGATTGTCTCCCTATTCAATATGATCGCACTTAGCTACTTGTGCTGACATGAGTTGAGTCGCTGCTCCTGAAAGATTTAGGAAACACTCCAGAAAAATATTTTTTCTGCAAAATAAGCGACTTCAGTCCCGTCCGAGTTTAAACGTCTGCTGTTTTGTGGTCATATTTCTCCTCTTAACCACTTCCTGCAGCTGTAATCAGCAGATTGTCGGGCAGAGGAAGCAACCGTTTCAAATGTCTTAACCACGGGGCAACCTCCGGTCTCGAAAAATGAAGCCAATGCGGAAGTACAAAAAACTGCAGTTCCTCGAGGTTCCTCTTGAGGCTGGCTGCAGAAGCGCCGGAAGTGCCATAAGCCCACAGCCAAAAAAGCTTGTTTTTACCACAGGAATCAACATGTTTACAGCCTGGTTCAAAAAATATCTGATAAGTTGACGGCCCCTTCTCCTCACACTGTGGGGGGGGTGAATTTTTTTATAACTCATCGGATTTTATTCTATTAAAGAAAACGACTGCCCATATAAGGGTTGTGGCAGATTTGATTGACAGCTCTGCGCGCTGCATCTGTCTGTCAGGTCAGCAGGTCAGGAGGTCAGGAGGTCAGCAGGTCAGGAGGTCAGGAGGTCAGCAGGTCAGCAGGTCAGGAGGTCAGGAGGTCAGCAGGTCAGGAGGTCAGGAGGTCAGCAGGTCAGCAGGTCAGGAGGTCAGGAGGTCAGCAGGTCAGCAGGTCAGGAGGTCAGGAGGTCAGCAGGTCAGGAGGTCAGGAGGTCAGCAGGTCAGCAGGTCAGGAGGTCAGCAGGTCAGCAGGCTAACAGCTTGATCCGTCTGATTTCTCCTCTTTCTTACTTCGTTTGGAGAGTTTGTTTAACACATATCTGACAACATACATGGCTTGCTGTGCGGTTAACAGACCATCCAACAAGTTGATGCTTCAGTTGTTTTCAGTAAGTGATATAGTAGTGTTATATTTACTGCTTACTCATGTGTTTATATTTACGGACCTAGCTTGTTTAGCGTTAGCTTGTAAACCAGTCGGCTAACTGTGTAGCTCATTATTTACAGTCAATGGTTTAGAAATGTTTGTTGTTAAGATGTTGAAAATAATGAGTTTGTGTGATGTTAGAAGCTAAAGGTTCATCTCGGTGGTTAACCACAGACTGTAAATATGGTTATCTGACGTTATGATGAATGTTATACTCCACCTAAATGTGGACATTAAAAAACAAACTTTGTGTAGTAATTATCCGTCAGTAACATAAACTGAACTGAACCTAATGTGCTGTGTAGGTTATAGAGGATGACATTAAAGTTACATGGTTGATGTAGTGTCTTAAGATTTGAGCAAACTGTTAACAAATTTAAAAAACTTCACTTTGTAAGAGCATCTGTAACCATTAAGAACTATATTAATAACATATTCATTTTCACTGAACTCATACACAGAATATAGCTGTAGAAATATAAAATATAAATAACATATGGAATGAAAATAAGATATAAAGCACATAGATATAAAGTATAATAAATAGTTTGAAGAATACAGCCATGTACTGAGCTCATGTTAATAATAAATGAGTTACTGTATGTTCTGTACTAAAGCACAGAGAGTTGGGACCTGTTAATGATTTAAATAATTCAGGTTATATTTGTTTCATGTTAAGATGAAGTACTATCCACAATAAACTGCTCAATTTTTCCTCACAAAATCTGAGACCATTTGATGTGGAATATCATTGTGTGAGTGAGAGAGCTGAAAACAGCATGATTACAATAATGTTTATCTTCTTAACTTTGAATAGATGTTGATTACCTGAATACTGTACCTTTGTTGTCTGGGTAGTACACTGTTGAATTTATAAATGTGCTCTTACACACAGATGAATACAGAAAAATAGATGAGAACAAACAAAATGATTTAATGAATAACTGATATTTTCTCTCTTTCTTTGCCATCCTGAAGACCTCTCACTAAAAGTCCATGTTCTCCTGGATCCATGTCACATGCTCGAGCTTCTTCAGAATGACTTTTCAACAGTCAAAGTTCTGCTGAGAGAAGATGGCCAGCAGATAAGACAGCAGTACATGAAGGAGCTCCACAGGCTTCAGGAGGAGGAGGAGGGTTTGCACCTTGGAAGACTGTATTCATGCTGTTCAAATAAAACTAGATCTCCTCCAAACAACTTGCAATCAAACCATTTTCTTCCCATTTTAAAACCCTTTGTCCAGTTTAGATGGGAGAAGTTGATATTATGTGATATTGATCTGTGAAGACTACATTTCTAAATCATTTTTAACTGTGTTTATTCACAAGTTATTGATCTTATTTACTCTCCATGTATCTTGATTTAAGAATGGGGCTGTGTTTAAGGGCATATTTTTGCAATGACTCTGTTCCATCCCACTTTCAGAAATGAACTACATTAGTATTTATCAAAAGAATAAGAAGTTGTGTAAAAGTAGACTTCCTTCCCTAAGCTATTGAGTTGAGCATTAATGCACATTTTAGTCTTGTCATTTCAAATCTGAAATGTATCCTCATAAGTAGACATAAAGGAGTGCATTTATATAGAAATATTTATTTAATCTGAAAAACAACATTAAAAAAAGTCTGTTTTTACAGCAGAGATGAACATGTTTACAGCTTGGTACAAAACAAACAAATAGGTGTGATTAGCTCATGTCTGGATGGACACACACTGTACGGGGGGTGAATGTTTTGATGACTCATCAGTTTTGATTTGATGAAGGATAAGAGTTATTCACAATAAGGTGTGTAGCTGACCTGATTGACAGGTGGGCGCGGTGTAACGGTTTGTCAGGAGGTTTAAAACCCGCCTCAGCTCCAGCTCTCAGCCTGTGGGTGACATCACTCAGGCCGTCCGGGGGAGACCTCCCTCACAGCGAGCTGTTGAAGAGAAGCAACTGAAGTCCACCCCAGAAGAACCAACAAATACAGATGTTGTTGAAGCTCAGGTTTCTTCCTCTGTCTCTGCAGCTCTCTGGGCACCTCGATGGACCAGTCACCAATAATCCACACTGTGTCTATAGGAGAAATACAAAGGTGTTCAATTAATGCCTCAGACACAATGTACAGTTAACTACATGTGACAGCTCAGGCTGTTTTTTTGTTATGAGCCACATCTGCAGGAATAATATTGAACAAGGTAGCTGCAACTCATCATAATAGATGCCAGTCTTAAACACTATTTTTTCTAATAAATAATTTGGTGTGAAGCTGACACTGTCCACAGACTCCATGACTTCACAGGTTCAATAGAAAACAAATGTCTTATAATAAATACTAAATAATTATTTTTCAATTGTCATGTTCACCTCATCGCTGTTGACATCAGTAAATATAAAACACAGACATTCCTCTTTTTGTCAGAACAGTAACATGAACTGTATGCTTTGTAATATTGATTTCTTCTGGATGTCTCATATTTATTTACAGTTTATGGATAAAACTTTGTTAATGTATTTCTCTGCTAACACTGACAAAGTCTAACTGCTCTGACAAATAACTAATAACCATAGTTGTATATTTAAAAAAGTGTAGTTTTAAGACTTTAATTAAATATCTGGGTTGAATATAATTAGTTTTAACTGTGTTGTAGAAAAGTTAAATGTTAACTTACTGTTTGTAGAGTTTTCTCAGGACGAGCAGGAATAGTTGATGATAGCAGCCTAGCTGTTAGCTATGCTGTCAAGTGGACTGCTAACGTCGAGCTGAATGGGCGGAGTTAAGTCCCGCCGGTCCCGCCTTACTGCTGTTGCTAGGTTGATCCGAAGTTAGGTTGAGACTGCAAATCCAAAATGGATGCGGTCTGGACCTTACCACGGCTGAATTCTTTTCTGTTCTGTACATTTCATTCAGAGCTTCTTTTTTGTACGGCAGTCAGAAGGTGGTCGATGTCACAGAGCGTGTTGACTCCATGTAGATATGACAGCTCACTTCTCAGCGTGTTTGCATGGCAGCTTTGTTTCACTTTATTTGCACATGAATATCAGTGATGATCAGAATAATGTGGAGGACATTTAAAAGCGGCCATTTTGAACCATTAGGGGAACATCGTGCTAGTTGAGATGTGGTGTCATTAGGCAAACTGCTGGT
Source organism: Labrus bergylta (assembly GCF_963930695.1). NCBI lineage: Eukaryota > Metazoa > Chordata > Actinopteri > Labriformes > Labridae > Labrus > Labrus bergylta. The sequence goes on from NC_089204.1 coordinate 30,339,305, forward strand.
CTGAGAAATACCACAAACCAAGAATCAATCTGTCCTGTTGTCATGGAGACGGTTAACTGCTGAGTCGTCTCCCAGAGGAAACAGTTTTACAAACAGAGGCGCTCGGATCAGAGTCCAATAAGATTTGAGTTCCTCGAACCACGATACCAGTCCTGAGCCTGTCCCTTCACTAAAACACCACCAAGACCGGTCTGGAGACCACTTGAAGGTCTCGTCTTAGAATCAGAGTCATTTTCACTCGGTCTTGTCTCGGTCTCAGACTGGGCGGACTCCAAATTCTAAATGGTGTCAAGACCACCACGTATAGAATAATCCAAACC
>NC_089204.1:30344624-30349624 GCF_963930695.1 Labrus bergylta
TGTCGATCCAGTGGGTTTAAGTCTCATATTAAAGTCAGGGCTCACACCAGCACCCCCTGGAACGTGGTGCCCTCGGCTGCCGCTGGTATGCCTTGAGTCAGCCCTGCTAAAGCCCTGTATCTTTAGGAAGGTATTCCTATTTTAATTCTTTAATAAATCAACTTTAAGAGATTAATTCTCCAAACCATGAATAACGGATCAGCAGCTGTTTGCCTCGTGTCAGGGTCTGATTATAAAGATTTCAAGTTAATGATATTCCAGGCTCATTAAGTTTTGCAGCTCAGCGCTGTTTCCTGATGTTTTGTGTCTGATGATGTAGACAGTCAGCATGTCCACTCTGCTGCATGAGCTGTGCCCTCATGCAGAAGGACTTTATTTGTCGAGTGTATTTTGAATTCTTGTTTCAACTCGCATTTAAGTTCCTCTCGGCTCTCTCACTGGACCAAGCCATCAAGAGATGCTCATCCAGATAAAATAACTGTCTCATCCCCATCCCCTGTAATAGCTCCAGACCAATCACTGCACATCTAGAAAAAGTGTGATGATAAGTTGCCCCTGAAGCCCCTCAAACTTTAAACCAACAGGTGTTGCAGTGATGGAAGCGGTCAAGAGAAGTGGTTCAGATAGAAGTGATTGTACCCGACCTAAAAAGCCTCTGCATGTTTCTAATAAGCTCCACGAGCAGAAACGTGCTCAAACTAGGATCAATATTGGAGATGCTTTTGAAAAATGGAGAGAGGTTAGAACACAGAAAGGTTTACAGACCCATGCAGAGCTGGATAAACACTGAAGCTTCAGAGTCCACCACATGGTGACCTGAGTGAGCATCCACTCTAGAGAGGAGGGGGGGGGAGACAGCTCTCTATGATGTTTAGAATTTAGACTGCAGTACTCATTTTAAACACTAGGTGTCAGAGTTACATACTGCTCCTTTAATAATTTCTGATTTTGATAATCGAGTGGTTGTCATGATCACTGCTTAACTTGGTGTTATGTCCTCTGTAAGAAGGCTGGCTGAATGAGCTCTTAATGCATGTTCCTATTAGTGCTGATGTTTGTGAGTTGGGGGTGTTGTGCAGTGAGTTTCATTTGCGTAGAAAGGGGCCAATGTTGCCCTGAATGGATGCATAACAGCTGAATGAAGTATGAATGAAGCAAACATCACCTGAGCACGGAGACATTCTCTGCTCTGCAGTGTGTGTCACATTACACCATTTGCAGGAGTTTCAAGTTAAACACAAACTGTTAGCATCAAATTGGCAGCGGTTTAGCGGCCCCCTTCGCTGTGTGATTCTTGAGTTTACCCCTCAGTGTTTCTGAGGTGCAGCAGTTCAGCTCACAGTTTAGGGAGAGACGAGTTGGATGCTGTTATCACACCGCAATGACATCTGCGCTTTGTTTATCCACACACACACGCACACACGCGCGCGCACGCACACACACGCGCACACACACACACACACACACACACACACACAGGTTTGTAGTCTCATTGTAGAAAGAGAGGAGCAGTGTGAGTGAAGCAGATGGAAGGCATATGGAAGCAAAGACAATCCCCCCCCTCATTGAACTGTACCATTTAGCGCTCCATGCAGGCGAGGCGATGTGTCACAACACTGCAGCGGTGTGATGCAGCGTGGCAGCCTCCATGAACAGCAAACATGTCATTCAGTAGTAAATGATGCTACACTCAAGGTCACCTTGTGTAAAGGTTGGTAAGGAAGAGGAAACGAGCTGAGAGTGTAATTCATCTCCCGGTGTCAGAGATATATATCACAGCGAGGAGATGGAGACACGTGCAGTTAAAGTCGGTGATAACACAAACACAAACATCACACAAATGTCTATATTTCTGAGCCGGCATGGCAGGACTGTCAATTCCAGGTTTGGCGCCATAAATCAGAATCAGAATCAGAATCTGGGTTTATTGCCAAGTACATTTACACATACAGTGAATTTGACTTGGTGTATTGGTGCTAAACAATTAACAAGGAAATAAAGCAGAACTAGAAACAACTTAAATAATACAGAATAAGAAGATATTACAATATATAAAATAGAATTTAAAAATGTCAAATAGAAAAAATTAAAAACACTGAATGTACAAAAGGTGCAATGTAGGAGCTGTGCAGTGGACTATGAGAACAATAAATCATATAAATTCCACTTCTCATCCGTACAGTATTGATTTGTTAATTAGGTGAATCTATAAACACAAAGCTTGTCATATGAATGTTTGCAGAAGCATCGCTGTGTGTCATCCAGGACGTGCTGCTGCTATCTGCTTGTTAGCGCTCCGCTAATTCTCTCCGACCTTGAGTGACTTTCAACTCCAAGCCGCGCTCCCTCAAGGGTACATGTCTTAGCATAATACAGAGAGCTTAGGAGTCATTGAGATGGGGTCCCTCTGCTCGCACAGACACACACTGCCAGGCGAGGATCCCCCTCCCTCCCCCCCTCCCCATACCAGCTCTCTGCAAGCACAATGCCAACTCTGTGGCGCTCCAGCTTTGGCACCCTTGACCGTTGACTCTGTCTCATTCACGCCTTCCCTTCCCCCCACACACACACACACACACACACACAGCGTACACTGTGACTGTGTACTGTACGGTGCGCGTTTAATTCCACCCTCCTGTCAGTTATCCATCACATTCAATGTCAGATAGAAAGGCTGTGCAACGGGAATTTAAATTACAAATTCATCTCCTCATATTTGCCGTTATTTTCCTTATAAACATTTTTAATCATCACATATATTCTCCTTTCACCAAGCATTGTGCCAAATATGGGGAGACAAGGTCAGTGCATCCCACGGTCCCCAGCTGGCACTAACCCCGGTGACGAGGGGGTGTCTGGGAGAGGGAGATGTTTTCATGTTGGATGCACAATTTGTTCAGTGTTTACTCTCCTGTCCATTTGCATCACCGACAGTAGACCTGAGTGACATCAGCATGAGGCCACAGTCACACAGGCCTGCTGCTTTTTTTTTTTTCTTCTTCTTCCAGTTAGCCCAGAAACTCTCCCCCAGACTCTGCACACGAGGTATATCTGACCTAGAATCAGCCGTGACATTAACTTTACAGTCAGTTTAATCTTTGAAGACTGTTGGACTTGTCATTTTTATAGTGAGGTAGATAATATTGTGATATTTTTATTTATCATTTCATCGTCCTGCGCTGCAGACTTCTACCTCCTGGTTTTGTTCCTTTAACATCATCTTTGTTAAATAGTCTTCCGTCAGTACTTCATCTCATCCGTAGTCTCTATTCCATCAGGTCACTGTGCTGAAGATGTTCCCGGCTGTGCGCAGACACCTGGTCAGAAAGCGCCCCAAAGGACACGTGGTGAATATCGGCAAGGACCACAAACAGCTGACTGCTGGGAGGACCGAACCCCACATGAGGTGAGACAGATCAGGATCACTATTCAAAGAGAGAGCAGGAAACACTTCAACAAATTCATCATAGAGTTTGATGAGGTTTAGATTCTGAAATCGGAGTATTCTGTTTTCTTTCCAATTTCTGAAATCAGGCTCTGATGTTTACAAACACAAAAATGGGAAGCTTAAAGGTCTCATATGATACAACATACACTCCCAGCATGTTCCTCTAACTCTAACATGTGTCTCTAGTCCGTCTACAAACCCCCCAATCATGAGAAAAGTCCATCCTCTCCGTCTTTTACCTGCTCCACTTTTCAGAAAATGTGTGCTCAAACAGGCCGTTTGGAGATTTTCCCTTCATGACATCACAAAGGGCAGTAGCCCCTCCCCCAGGTGGGTGACACTCCCACAGCTAGGTGTTTGTTCTGCCCTCTGAGTCTGCCTTCACACCGTAAACAATAGGACATGGAGCGAGTACACCCGAGCCCTTCCAGAGAGGGGGCGTGGTCAGACACAGTTCATTTACATATTTAAAGGTACAGACACAGAAACAGCCTGTTCTGAGCAGGGCTGAAATAGAGGGGTTTATAGACATGATCAAATACAGGATCAGAGTGGATTTAGAACAAGAAACTTCACAAACATGTTGAAGAGGAGCTCTGAGACTTATTTACACTGAAGAAGAGGAGGAGGAGGATATGTCACCTTTAAAAAAACCCGATCAAAACTGGGATACTCAAGTCCATGTAAACACGCTCAGTATTGATGCCTGTTTTCAATACCATGGCAACAAGAGTAGAAGTCCAGAAGAATCCAGTATTATTTGGTACCTGCATACTGTGTAAGTTGTGCAAATATGTTACAGTACCATTTGGTACAGAAACTTTGCAAACACATTTGTGCAATTTAGACTTCTGTGTGTGTCTCTCTCTCTCTCTTTTTAGCTTGGGGCGGTAGATCCAATGTTTTTTAAAGAGTCTGGCCATTAAATGATTCAAATATCATAGACTGTATCATTTTTAAACATCCGGTATGGAAAGGATCAAAGCTTCTACATTTTTTGAAAACCTACCTGTTAAATTTCAGCCCGATCTGTGTAACCTGTGAGTATGAGTCAATAATCAAGATGTGACTTCAGCTCATTAAAGATGAACTTTCTCACCTCGCCCCTCCTTCTGAGGACGCTCTGATCCAGCTATTGCATTGTTTGGTTTTACTGCATCGTAATGTTCCAAGCGTTCAACATGTTCACAGCTAATCAGAAAAGAATCTTGAGTGCAGAGCTGGAAATGCCGGTTGAAGGTTTTTTTCATAGATGTCACACATTACATAAGGTGCTCCTCAACTCTCTGCAAATGTGTAGTCACACCTGAGGATGAACACAACGACCTGGTTTCCTGAATCTCAGGAGACGCCGTGTGTGCAGATGAAGGAGCCTCGGCTTCTCTTCTTCTCTTCTCTTCCTTTCTCAACTTGTCATGGAATCAATCCGGCCTTCAGATGTGCTCTCCACAGGGGAGCGAATCAGAGAAGGTGCTGTGGTTTAACCTTCTCTGTCTTTCTCTGGCTTTCTATTTCTATCTGTGAACACATCTATCCATCCATCCTTCTGTTT
>NC_089204.1:30354624-30437048 GCF_963930695.1 Labrus bergylta
ACCTTACGTCTCCATGGTAACCAAACGCTGACACAACTTTATTTTGAAGTAACTGATCTCTAACTTGAGATCAGACTTAAACAAAGCCCGGTCCAACAGGGTCACTTCATTTATTTGAGACTTATTTTCTCCTCCAGGTCAGAATGATTTTGAGGACTTTTCCCGTGTTGTTCTTTCTGTCTTCCTCCGCCTCCTTCCCCGACTCGCCTGCTCCTCCTCACAGCACAGAAGTCGTGCCAGAACAGTCGTCCGGTGCCAGAGTCGGCCCTCAGGTTTTATAAATGAACCGTTTGTTTCTCCGAGTGTGGGAAGCTTTTTTCTTTTTATACAAATAATCCAACACCAGAGAGACGGGATCATCAGAGGTCTGAACCCCGTTTGAAGTTTTCTCCACCTCATTTGAATTCTTCCTCGTTGTTATGAATGTTTCTCCCTCTGCCGCCTGCGCTCTGATTCGACTAAATGATTCAAATATCGCAGCCTCTCCTCCACTGATTGCGTCCCTACAATGATTTTTCTAATCACCATTTTCATCTTGCTTTAATTAAACCTTTCGTTGGCGGCCGACTCGGCCCATTATGCTCTCTGTGATTCACACAGAATGGATTAGGAAATGACTGATACCTGATGCTGACCTTTTCTCAATCGCTGCCTGACGGCGAGGCGATGCAAAGTAATCTCCCCGATATATTTATCAAACCTGCAGCAACACCTTCAACGTAATCCTAACGCTTTTTCATTAGCCCGTTAATCGAGCGCCGTTTGGAGAGCGTTCAAATGTCTCTCAGCGGCTTTTGAAAAGTCGCCGTGTGTCTGATCCAACCTGTGCGCGTTCAGGTCGTTAAACCGGCGTTAACCTCCACGTGCTGACATCCATCACACATAGACTCCGTGCTTAATTCCTTATCTGACTGTGTGATGCAGTAAATAACCAGCTGAGTGAAAAAAAGAGCGGCTCACATTTACATATCGTCCGTCATATACCTCTCAGGGTTCAGGAGGATGAATTTAATGAGAGTCATTTCAGGATTCCATTAATCCCTTTACAGAAAGCCGACTGTCATTAAGTGTAATGACCATGAAACACATTAGATATCGTTAGCAGAGTTTGGAGAGCGTCTGCAGGTCTGTGTAGTGTTCTACTTTTTATGATCCCACGTGTGATTGGTTGAGAAACAGTTTTTCATGTTTAAAGGAGATACAATCTGATGAATATTTTCCAAGACTCCGTTTGAAGGAGAGTTTGTTTTCTTTCTTTGATGAGGTAGAATTTGTTAAAATAAATCCTTTAGCTGCCACCACATGTGCATGCATGTAAGTACAGGTGTACTCATTAAAGTCAGGGTTGGTGTTTTCCTCCAGATCCACTTCTTCAGATTCTGGTGTAAATTGTCTTTAGGTCCTGACAGGACGGAGCATATATATATATATTTAGCTTTTTGTGCCTTTTATTTATTTATTTCTGCTCACTAATCCTCTGCTTTGCTTTGAAAAGTAGAAAACGTATGGACTGCGATAGAGCAGGAAATAGAAAGCGAGAGAGAGAGAGAGAGGGGAATGATGGGCAGGAAAGGAGCCACAAGTCAGATTTGAACCCGGGTTGCTCACTTGGAGGACTGTTGCCTCAGTAGATGGGGCGCGACCTAACCGCTAGGCCATCAGCGCTGCCCAATATGTGCATTTATTGATTGATGCCCCTTGAGATGAATCAACTTGTTTTTTGAGGTGACACAAAAGAAACAAAAAAACAGAAGTCAAATAAACACATCAGGGAAAACACACTTTAAACACGGTGCTGAGGCGTTTGAAGGAAGCAAAGTGAGTTTTTAAAGCGATGTCATCGGGGTGATTTATCGTTTCTACGATACAACGCAATGCAGATGTGGACCTTCCTGCGATGCAGTCACAGAACATAATCGATTATTGTTTCCCCTCCCTGTGAAGACATCGACGTTGACATTGATTTCTAAATCACTAAAATAATAATAAAGGAAGTTCATATTTATGTGACTGAAAAACTGGGAGATTGAGAAAAGAAATGGCTGCAAGAAATGTTTCATTTCCTGCAGAGATCCTTCACTGCAGACCGTCTACCCGCTCTGATGTTTGTGTGCAAAATGTTCCAGAAGATCCTCAAAATAAAGAATAAAGAACAATCCTCCAGAGGGCACAGTTACAGTTTTGGACTCAAATACTGGACAGGAAAGATGTGGCTGTTCTTGCACAGTAATCAGATAAATCTACCACAGGATTAAATCACTGATTACCATTCAGAGCATGCCATTTTTCCCTTCCACCGAGAAGACGATAATTGTTATACATTGCCTGCCCTGTATGAATAATAGGATCTAATCAGAGTCACTCATAATCAACTCCCAGAGGCATCCTCATTTGTGCACAAGCCTGAGAAATACATGTGAAGTGTTGGGGGCGTCCAGTAGATGGCAGTACTTCCTCAGCTTGTCTGGACTGAACACTGAGAGGATAAAGCAGAGGACAAAGGTCAAATAACATCTCACTGTTGACCAGGAGCGGGTCAACACATCAGTATCCCCCGGGGGACTGGAGGTCTGGAGCGCCTCCTGCAGCTACTTAGAGCGAGCTTTACCAGAGGAAGAGGCAGAAGTCCCATTTCCACCTCAGCAAAATGAAATCAGAAGCTCCTGGGATTTCACTCTGACCCTCCTGACTTTCCCTCGCTGCTGAGTGATTACTGAAATATTAGAGGCTGGAAGGTGTGCGGCTGTATTAACCTCATAGCTGCAGCTGAGATCATAAACATACATATTAATAAAGAGATAATCTGCTAATTAACAGCTCACTTCCTACCTCATTAAGTGTAATTTAAAGTCTCATGGAGCAGGCGGAGGGAACATCAGAGTGTCTGCATGAAGCAGCAGTCCTTCATACTGTACTGTTTAATATCAGGCTGAATGCCAATCCTGTTTGTTTAACGTTTAGTGGACAGGAATTCCTCTGGTTGGCTTCAGACCTGCATGCATTTTATTGGCTTGTGTGGGATTTGGGCAGGAAACCAGAGCTAATGCCCCCTCTCCCACTTCAAACAGATGCCAGGCACCCTTAAATGTCATGGGGTGGTTAGAGAGTTGAAGGAGGTGGAAGAAAAGGAGTGAGGGAGGGAGGGGGGGTGAGAGGCTAAGGGCTCTCCGGGCCAAAAAGAGAGAAATCCAGCCACGCCGGGCTCTCCTCTCCTCGGAGCTTATCAGTGTGTCCTGGCTTCACCGAGGCTGTTAAGGCAAACCAGATGCAGTGAAGGTTGCTCTGTGCCACGACGTGTCAGGTACAGGCCGGGTCGAGCTGAGGCGCCGTGGTCGTACACGAGGAGGCCGTCGTACAGTTCAAACTCACTGCAGATGTTCCTGACTACAGTACAGCAGAGCAGACCTGGTCAACTGGAGGCTCGTGGGATGAATCCGGCCTCTTATTGACCTTAATCCCGCCCCTAAATCATTTCTGGAAAACAAGTCGTGTGGATGTCTTCATGAAAGTTTTTAGTTTTAGTTTTAGTCATTAAAAACGTTCCCGGAGCAGAGTGCACTAGGTAAACTATATTCATTCTCAAGAAACAAAAAGAGAAAGCAAGAAGTCAAACTAATCAAACAGAATATTCTGTCTTCTTTTCCAAGCTTTTCAAACAAAATTATCAAGTTTAAACACATCAAACTTAAACAGCCATTCCAGTTTCTGCACATCTGTCCGCCCCAATATTTCTTTATTTTACTTCATGAAACAATAATTCTCTTAAATCATCAGATTTTGTGTGATGCAAAAGAAAATGGGACTCTGTTTCAACTTCATCCAACTCACACATCTCACAAAGTCTGTTTTCTACTGGAATATTTTTGAATCGACCGACTTCAACGGCCAGAGGGAGAATAGCAGATCTTAACCGAGGATCTTTGGCTTCTAGGTAAACGACACGTTACATATAACTCGGGCATGAAATTATTTTTGATCTGTACATATGTCCTTAGTTTTGGCTTGGACAGTATTTAAAATGATAATTGTATTATTTATCCTTTAGAGAGTGTCACAAACAAGGTAACGTTTTCTAAAGTGGTTAAAACAGAACGAGTGGTACGATCACAGGCTGTCTCTTCATCCTCATGGAAAAGGAGTTTTAATTCCCAGGCTGGAACATTTCAGAGGATCAGAGCTTTCCATGAAATCACCTCGTTCAGCTTCTGCATTCAGGACAAAGACACAAAGACACAGAGTGCAGAGAAAAACATTTATCCTCCATCCTGAATCAGTGAGGACAACTTTACGTCAGCGTGCTAACTCATACTCTGCATACCTCTAATGATGTGATTGTTGTTGGTTAACACCCCTTGAGTATTTATTTGGACGACCTACACTCTGACCTGGAACCTCAGACCGCTCCAACCTGCAGAGCATCCCGTGTGGTCGCCCCCCACCCTCTGGAACTCTCTCCTGGGAGAGCCATCCTCGGACGTGTTCAACAAACTTCTGAAAACCAAAATGTTCAACGCAGCTGATGGGTTTTCAATGTGTTGTCTTGTTTGTGTGTTCTGATTTGAAGCTTCCTTGGGTCACTTGAAGAAGAAGAAGAAGAAGAAGAAGAAGAAGACTTTAATAATCCTGTGAGGGGGAAATTCTGTTTTACATTCTGTTGTTAAAGAAGCGACACACACAAAAGCTGAAACACACACACACACATGCACAAACAGGATCCTGTGGTTACGCACTAATGGAGAGATGTCACAGTGAGTGCTCCTGGGCTGGGATCGGTGCCTTGCTCAAGGGCACCTCGGATCTTGAATTTGTGACCCTTCAGATCCCAATCCAAGTCCTTTCAGACTGAGCTACTCCCGCCCCCCCAAAAGTTTGCATGTTCTCCCTGTGCATGTGTGGGATTTCTTTGAGTTCTCTGGCTTCCTCACACAGGCCAGCCCAAGGAATTTGATTGGTTGAGGACTCACAGCAGCAGGAAGTTTGATTGTGTGGATGTGTTGCTGTCAGATGCTGATAAATTTACAACACAGAAAGTAACAAACATCAACTTGCGCCTCAGAAAAGCAGAAAAAGCATCACCGTAAACTATATATATCTCCTTTAACACATTGAAAATCTTGGATTTGCAGGTCAGACAAAGACAATTGAAATCCTTTCCCCCTCTCAAACTGAGCTTTTCTCATCTCTGTCCCCTCTCTGAGAGCTGTTAAATATAACACAGCGTTGGAGTGTTGGGTCCTGCGGTTCGTCTTCTTGATTCGACAGCATCTCTGTAACGTTTTGAAGGTTTCATGGTGTCGCTTCGATTACTCACCCCGATGGATTTCTCCTGTTCTGAGATTGACATGTTGCCTGGTTTATAGCTGAAGTTTCAAAGCCTGTTAGTGTGTGTTCTGGGCTGTGTAGGTCACGGTGCCTTTCTACTCCTGCCAGCAGCAGTGTTTATAGGATTTTGTCTCATTTTCTCCAGTGTTAATTTATTTCCATAAAGGCAGCCATGACACATTCTCTCCTCTGCCTTCAGTCTCTGTGTGGCTTCACTTTACTGCGCTTTGAATTTCTCTGCCTGTCACTCTGCGCCGGCTGGAGGAAAAAACAGACTGATGAGAGCAACACATCCGGGTACTTCGAACAAAAACAAGCGAGGCCCCGCCCCTTTTCTGGGTGTAAACCGTCTGAAGGAAAAGCAACTTGATCAGGTTCAAGTAAATATGTGAATTGCCTCTAAGACTACAAGATAATCAGGCCTGATAAAAAGCTTACAACCAAAGCAAGCAAAGGATTATCTGATTGTTCCAAGATAGTGTTGGCAGATGTTCCCGTGGTGTAAGGTGTGTTAAGATAATTTTACCCTCCACAATCTGCTCGGAAGACGATCCGGGCAACTCCAGTTTTAAATGGTAGATATTAAAGGTGACATATCCTCCTCCTCTTCTTCAGTGTAAATAAGTCTCAGAGCTCCTCAAAACATGTGTGTGAAGTTTCTTGTTCTAAATCCACTCTGATCCTGTATTTGATCATGTCTATAAACCCCTCTATTTCAGCCCTGCTCAGAACAGGCTGTTTCTGTGTCTGTACCTTTAAATATGTAAATGATCTGTGTCTGACCACGCCCCCTCTCTGGAAGGGCTCAGGTGTACTCGGTCTTTTTCGCTCCATGTTCTATTGTTTACAGTGAGAAGGCAGACTCAGAGGGCAGAACAAACACCTAGCTGTGGGAGTGTCACCCACCTGGGGGAGGGGCTACTTCCCTTTGTGATGTCATGAAGGGAATATCTCCAAACGGCCTGTTTGAGCACACATTTTCTGAAAAGTGGAGCAGGCAGAAGACGGAGAGGATGGACTTTTCTCATCATTGGAGGGTTTGTAGACGGATTAGAGACACATATTAGGAAGCAGGCTGAGTCAAGCAGTAAGCACACGTAACCATGGCGACGACAGCAAACGCAAAGCATTAAGTTAGACGAACAATAGACATGAAAAAGCAACTTGTTGATTTATGGCAACAACACCATTGTTTATACAACGTGTCCTGTACAACAAACCACAGGGAGCTAACAGCTAGCCACATTTAGCTCGACCGTTATGTTTGTTTACTTTTAAGTGGCGTTTGACCGTGTGAGCTGACGAGTTCTGAGCGTGGAGACTCTGGTTGTTGGTGAATAAAAATGTTTGTGTGTGGTCTGCTGAGTTGGCTCTTCACACACTATAAGAACAAAACTGTTCAATGTGTCAGTCTGCAGCTCGGCAGTGTCACGTCCCCCCCCATCCCCCCCCCCCCCCCCCCCTCCTTGGGTCTGTTTGGCAACCAGAAAAATATCATCTCTCTCATCGGGGGGATTACAGGGAGCTGATTTTCCTGTAATTTCATAACCATTAATGTACAAATATATTGGTTACTGACCCGCGACCTTTCTCATCCACTGACAGGCTAAACTGGTCTCATCACTTCTCCTCTCAGGCTCTTTGGACCTCCGGGGTCTGGGTCACGGTTTGGTAGTGTTTGTGCTGTCTTTCTGTCAGACTCGTATGATCCAGTGCCACTTAAAGAGGGAGAACAAGGCTGAGAAATGAGGCATTTCCGGGCCCAGGGGTTTGTTCCGACAGCACAGTGGATTACATTACGGCTTACAAAGGGGAGACGTGACTCATTTTTTAATAAACCTTCCGCTCTGCACACAAAACCCAGACCATCTCAGTGTCTGATCTGCAGAGAGAAACGCTCGCAGGCGGGATACAAAGCTTTGAGACGTGTCTTTACAACTCGCTTAAGATTTTCTGATTCTATCCAGTTTTATCTTTACCTTAATGGTGAATCAGCCTAACTTCTCGTGAGGCCTTCATTGTTGGAAAAAAGAAAACATTTATCACTTATCCGCTGGAGACAATCTCTTTCAGCTTCTATGTTTCCTCTTTTCTCTTTTCATCATCCTCCGTGCAAAATATAAAACATCAATCAGGAAAAACAGGAGTCTTTGTTTGTGTGCTTTACTTTTTCATTCTCCTGCTCATACATTAAAACAATCTGAATGTTATTCTGCGTTACTATCATCCACATTTAAAGTGACATACAGATGGCAAAGCTTTTAAAAGATCAAATAAAAACACAAAGACACAAATATGGAACATTTTTCTAAACTGGCTATGGAGGCCATTTTGTAAACAGAATAAACATATTTATATTGGGAGGTAAATCACCAACTTTCACATTCTTTCCTCTGTCAGGAAGATCTATAAAAAAAGACATTTAGGGGTCGAGACTGAGTCAAGACCAAGACCCATGCAGGGCTAGACCAGGACATTTAGGGGTCAAGACCAAGTCACGACCAAGACAAAGGCAGGGCAAGACAGAGACAAGACCAAGGCAGTTAGGGACTGAGACCAAGACAAGACCAAGACATTTAGGGATTCAGGACCAAGACCCAGGCAGGGTGCAACATAGACAAGTACAAGACATTTAGGGCTCAAGACTAAGACAAGACCAAGAACCTTAGGGATCGAGACCTAGTCAGGACCAAGACATTTAAGGATTAAGACTGAGTTAAGACCAAGACGTAGGCAGGGCAAGACAGAGGCTAGACCAAGGCAGCTAGGGACTGAGACCAAGACAAGACCAAGACATTTAGGGATCGAGTCAGGACCAAGATCCAGGCAGGGTGCAACAGAGACAAGTACAAGACATTTAGGGATTGTGACCAAGACATCATGTTCATACAGTAACACAATCTCTGCACTTTAGTTTTTAAAGCACCACAATGTAAAACATCTTAAAGTTATCAAGTTTGTTTGTTTAATTTTTCTGGATTAATATGTCTTTATACCTTATAAAGCCACGGTCACCTGACAAGACCAAGACCTTCAAAAAGTGGTCTTGAGATCTACAACACTAGCATTAGATGGCCATCATTTTCCGTTGTGGAGGTGTTTCCATTGCATTCACTTCCCTTTCCGTCCAGATCAGTGGTATGGGATCCGGTTGGACTATGTGCTGCAGAAGAAGAGGGTGCTGCAGGGAGGGGACAGTGGGCGGGGGCTGGCGAAGGACAACAATTTGGGCGCTGGGTCCCTGCAGCAAGATGTCGGCCAGCTCTTCCTGACTCGAGTTGATCACTGGTACACCATTCACCTCCACCAGTCTGGAGAAAAAAGGCCAGTTTTATCTGATTACAAGTTAAAAAGAGAAAACTAAAATGTCAGAGACTGTGTATAAGAAGTGGACGTAGCCTCATGTTGTCCAAAGTGAGGCCAAATGGCATCAACCTGTTGTCCTTCAATTGGGCACAAGCCAATTGCTTTGATGTCAATGAGATCAATTATGCAGAAAGGAGGGTATACCGGCAGAATCTGCAGGCAGAAACATGATCTCTGGTGTTTGAACAATTTGGTTTTCATTTCTAGTTCAAGTATCGTTCACTAATGTTTAAGCTGAGAATGCAGGAAAACAAAAGAGAGACGTAACATATCATGCAATTCAAACTCCCATCAGTAGTCACCCTGGATGTTTAGATTTAAAGGAAGAATGTGCAACTTTTTGATCCAGTAGATGTCGTTGTTGAGCACCAGCATGAAACCAAAACAAACTCCTGTTTGGCCACACCTCCTCCATACTGAAGCCTCTACTCGCCTACAGCCCCTCTCCACTGGCGTTTGCACAAAGAACTTATCAAACGCACCATAATTAATTAAGCACAGCGCAAGCGGTGGAAAAAAATCGCAAGCGGTGGAAAAAAATCGCCCTTGTCTCGAGCTGCATTGTTGTGTTAGCATGCTAATGTTAGCGCTCTTTAGTTAGCTCGTAGCTTTACATTGTTGTGTTAGCATGCTAATGTTAGCGCTCTTGAGTTAGCTCGTAGCTTCACATTGTTGTGTTAGCATGCTAATGTTAGCGCTCTTTAGTTAGCTCGTAGCTTCATATTGTTGTGTTAGCATGCTAATGTTAGCGCTCTTTAGTTAGCTCGTAGCTTCACATTGTTGTGTTAGCATGCTAATGTTAGCGCTCTTTAGTTAGCTCGTAGCTTCACATTTCATGTAAACTGACACAGAATGAGCGTGATCTAAAAACTCTTACTAACATCCAAATAATCAGTGAGTATGTTCTTCTTCTTCTCTCTAGTTCTTGACTAAAACAGCTTTTATACACAAGGGGAGGAGCCGGCCGTCCCGTCCATGTAAACACGGCTCTGACAACAACACAGCCAGCGGGACTCGAGCTTCTCCCTCATTGTAGACAGTCAGGACTCAGAGACACATTTACACAGGACAGACTTTATGATTTATTTATGGTTAACATGTCGATCATTCTGCCTTTAAACTTGAATAAATCTCTATAAAGAGACATCTGCCTGAAAGGGGAGCTAATATCCCAGCCTCTCTCTATTCAGTTTAGCTCTACAGGTTGCTAGTTAGACTGTAAACGATGCTGTTTCATGGTAAAGGAAGTCAAAGCCAGATGTCCTTTATTGCTAAACAGCCCTGGAAAGTTGGCTGTCACTCCCAAAGGCTAGATTGTCGTCACACAATAGCCGATGGGTTCTGACACTGGAGGCGTAACGATCCACCTTCTCCTCCAAAAAGGGGATTTCTGGTTGAGGGAAAAGAAACAAACAACACAATCGGCAGCCAAAACGCCAAATGGAGGCTTTAAAGGGAGGTACATAGACCAATTTATGACATCAGCTCTTTTTAGACTATCTGCGGTTCATGCAAACTCAGACTCTCCTGAGTCCCTCAAATTCTAAAATGTTGCAAGAATCGCTCCACGGCAAAGGAACAAGCTCTTTAATCTGTATTCAACTAGCAACAAATGGAATCAAATAAATCACAAATCGTAGATAATGGAATACTGAAAACATCACGTCTGCCCAGAGCACAAAAAAAGACCTTGATTAGACTTTATTTATGACAACCTGGATAAACTCTGACAGGGAAATAGCTCTCATTAGCTTTGTAAAGAGCATTGGCATCCATGTTCAGACAAGCGAACACACACAGCGAGGCTCAAAGACTCCTCTGTGGTTCTGTCTCTGCACTGTCATGTAGACGTTTCTCGTTCTTTGGCATGATGGTCTCAAAGGGTGATGTCAGCTGCACTCTCTACTGTAAGTGTGTGTGTGTGTGGTGTGAATCCTCACGTGTCTGAGAGCACCGGGTATCTAAGTATGTACATGTTTGAATGCAGTAATTACTTAATTATATGAAGTTCTTTCATCCGTTTATTTTCACTCTCGTTGCTTCCAATCCAGCGTTTGCTTGTTTTGGGCCGATATCTGAAGCGTTTCCATGGCTACCAAGCATAGAAAAATAGAGTGATGACAGAAAAGGGTGGCGTGATCTCACCCACACGGTGGCCTCTGGTGAACTCTCACCACATCGTTGTCATTAAGCCAAACACATTGCTCTGGCTGTATCGGTGTGTTACCTGTCGTCCACACAGACGAGAGAGTCGTCCACCTCGACCACGACCAGCCCGCTGCCCTCTCTGTAGCAACACATGAAGCCATAGCGCCCGTCAGGGTTTTGGTTCTCCTGCACAACCAGCAGCATGGCGGGAGACTGTGGTGACACCAGCTGGCTCAGGCTGCTGATGGCCAAACTCTTTTTCCGAGCTTTCTCCTGAACGCAGAAACAGCAAGAACACATTTATACATGAATTAATGCACAGCAGAGACGCCGCCAATGGAAACCTTCAGACATAGCCCATTTGTAGTGTGTTCATGTGCATTGCATTCAAAGTATACAAATACCATATCGAAGAAAGTTACCCCTCCCCCATCCAGTGTAATATAATCTCACCTGTAGTATGTGTGCAGTATAAGGAGGGTCAGGAATACACAACACTTTGTTTTCTCTCTGGAGGTCAGAGATCAACATCTTTCCCATGTGACAGTTGAATACAGCCAGGAGATAGTTAGCTTAGCTTAGCTTAGCATTAACCTTAGCTAACCTGGCCTTCTTCAAAGCTACCAACACCTGTTACCTCTCACAAACTAACTTTTTTTAAATTGTTGGTTCATTTAATATAAAAACCAAAAAAGTTGAAGCCCCAAGTTTTGACTTGACAGGAAACTGTTTGCTGTCTCATTGTTATTTATTATTGTTTTCATCGTGCTTCAACGCTGCTACTAAACGTGTTTTGAGATGGACTCAGGGATGATCTCTGCAATGGCTTTAAGTTGAGCATTTTGGGCATTTTGAGTCCATTGTTAATTAAGAAATCTAATGCATTGATTGATTTCTGCTGGTGGAGGCTTTTTAGGTCGGGTACAATCACTTCTATCTGAACCACTTCTCTTGACCGCTTCCATCGCTGCAACACCTGTTGACCTGATAACTGCTCTCATATCTGACAAACCGAGGGGCGTCCAAAACAGCCGTGTGGGGTGTGTCTTAAAAGCGCCTACCTTCTCTGGTCCAAACAAATCCAGAGCATTCAGGAGCAGAATCTAAAGTTAGAAGGAGGACATACTGGCTGCTGCATTGTTGTCAGAGAAGCCAGCACTTCAACATAGCATGTTTCCTTAATGATCAGAGAGTAAGATACCTTTATCATCTACCTCTCTACACAGCTCACTGATTGGACCTTTAAAGATTACATAAAGACAAACATGGGAGTCATCGATACATAACGCTGAGGCTGCGTCAAAGCCAGAAGACCACCAAGATGCAATGATTAGCTTTTCGAGGAGATCACACCACAAGTAGCTTGCAGGGATCAGTAAAAGCTTGTGAGTCTGACCGCTGAATTCCAAAGTTCCCTTATCCAGCCTCATGGCATTCCCCCCCATCCCCCCCCCTCAACGCCATGTGAATGCCTCGCAGCAATGGATGCTGCCTTCCCTGGGTCAGGGGTCAAATCTAAGGCCTCTCTCTCCTCAGACGAGCGGGCCAGACAGGATATATTTGCGGAAACGCAGCTGAAGCCCCTTGAAAAGCACCTCCTAATGCGCATGATTTTTTCCCTTTTAGCTCGCCTCAGTGTTGGACACAAGCCAAGAGGCCGGGGAATTTTCTCTTCATATTCTTCTTGTTTGTTCAAAAGATCGGATCAAATCCTCGCCCTACCTGGGCCAAACACAGGGCACATATCCTGTGTACTCAGCAGACACATCCAGGGGACTGTTAGTGGGCAATTAAAACACGAGTATCCAAGCACAAAGAGAGAATAATCAGCTCAGATTTGACTCCAGAAAAAGATAAAGGGTACAAGAGAGAGGTGGCAGATTCTCTCAGAGCTCCATCGATCCTGATTGCACCTTTTGGGGGCTGGATTTCTCCAGAAGCCCACTGTTACACAAACGTCAAGATTCATTTGTCACGGTGCATTTCTGTTGATTTTAGGGTCTTTTGGTTTGATTTTAAGATATGAGAACCACATATTTGATCGAGGACTCTCAGACCCACTGACCCGTTGCTTCTGACTGTCCCAGGGTCTGAGTTGAAGTGACCGAGCCTCAGAGGCTTGGCCCCCTTAGGGCTGACAAACTTTACAGTTAAGCAGACGCTCAAAATCTGCAAATTCAGCAATGACAGTAACCTCCCTAGGGGGGCCCCATCTGACGGCCCCATCTGCGTCACATGCTTTATTTCTGTGAAAACCAAAGTTTGTCAATGAAAGAAAATGAAGAGGAAACAGAGTGCACACTGGCAGACATGATGGTGATGTACGATGGTTGGAGGGGCCCCCAATGAATTTTTGCCCGGGGTTCTAATGGAGTCTAGAACCACCACTGCCGAGCCTAAAAGTCTTTTCAGTAGCAGCTCAGATTTTGGCTTGACATGAATGTTTCCTTTTTGAATCCTTTTTTCCTTTCCTTGTTGTCTTAACATTGTATCATGTCCTCTTATCAGCACATTGTAAAACCTTTGTTGATTTTAAACGTGCTTTATGAATAAGATTGGGTTGTTAGTGGACACAGGTCCTTAATGCATGTGAGACAAGAAGGTGGGGAAAGTCATTCCTCCCTGTTTAGGTGTCAGTGTTTAGGTTATTGAGTGTTCCAAGCTGAAGTGCATTTGTAAAATAATTTCCGTCTCATGTTGTCCTTCCCTTCCTCCCTTTCTTCTCCCTCTGTTTCTCTTCCTCCTTCCCTGTCGGCTGCTTTTATTCATGCTCTCCGGTTGCAGTGGATCCTGGAGATTAGACTGCCGATGATGAAATATTTCCTTATTGTCTGAAACGCGGGGCAGCCTACGAGACCAAATCCAGGGCGGTCTGCTCCTTATTAGAGCAGCAGCTCCATCAGTTCCCAGGCTGCTCCTCGGCTCTGACCTGTGTGTTAACTCTGATTAGGTCATATGATAAACATTAGTGCTGCAGCTTTTCCCACAAACTCAGCACCTAAAAAAGCGTGGCCCCGGGGCGGCAACGTGACACGGGGCACCTTTCAAAGCAGGAGCCGCGTGTGTCCTTTCATGGCACCTCGTTAGGGCTTCTCCGACGGGATAAAAGAGCCACATTAAAACAGAAGTGGGCTCCTCCGGGGGATAGATGCAGATAGTTTTACACATGCTGGCCCAGTTCTCCTCTGTGCTCTCGGTGGCTTTTGTCACACACATTCCATTGTTGGTATGGTCACAGGCTCTCGGATGTCAGCTCTAAACATCATTTTCTCAAAAAGAAAAGTGCGTGTTCATCGAAAGGAATTCACTTCGCCTTGTGTAGCGGCTCTCACAGCGGGGCTAACTGCACAGCTTAATGAAACAGAGATCACTGAATGGAGCTTTGTGTTGTCACTCAGGGGAAAAGTGAATAAGATCAAACATGATGGACACAGTGTTGTCACATAAAGGCCTCACACATCCAGAAGCTGTTACCACCTCTCCCACAGCGAGGTCATTCCTAATGTATGAACTTCACAGGTTCAGTAGAGCCGTTTATCATTCAGGAGATCGTTACTGAAGCGCCTCTAACTTAGCTTTTTAACACTTTGTGCATGTTCTGATATAGTTTATACTGTCATAAAACACCAAATATGAGTCTGTTCTTTCTTTTCTTCAGCAGAAGTTTGCATTTAGTGTCCCAAAGCTCACAGGCTTCTCTGAAGGGGGTTTGGCACTAGGGACCCGGGCCCGGATACAAGTACACTTGACCCCAAAGTCTGGTTTATTTGGTCAGTGTGAACACAAACACTGTTTGAGTACTTGTACCGTACTCAGAAGAAAAAATAAAAAGCCATTGGTAAATCCGTTCCCAGTTAAAAATCTGTGCGCACATATTTGCAATCTATCCGCACAGATTTGCAAACTGTGGGAACGTGTTAGCAATCTGTGTGCACAGAATCTGTGACAAAAAATGCAAATCCATATGCACAGTTTACAAAAACATGCCCACAACTTGCAAAAATGTGCACATAGATAACAAAACTCTGTGCACATTTTGCAAATCTGTAGCCACAGATTGCAAATCCATGTGCACAGTTTTATAAATGGGAAAGGATTTTCAAACGGCATTTTTTTTTTTACCTGAGCCTTTGGGGACTCTTATTGGGCAGATTGGCTATAACACAGAAAGATTGAAAGGTAACATACAATCAAGCAGAAAAAGGAGAACAAAGCTATATTTCTACTATCTCACTGTGAACATTACATCTACTTCTTCATGCTAGTGGGCTGGAAGGATAAAGTCCATTCAGGTTCAGGTTCAACTGATTTGGACGTTTCTGTTCTCACATGCAGCCTCTCTGGTTACGTCCAGACATGTTCAGGAGTGCAGTGCATGTCTGAAAGAGGATTATGTTTCACATGCAAATCATGACTGAGCTCCAGACCTTCAATTTGGTCATAAATTCTGCAATGCTGCATGAAAGATGAAAGCAATCCTTAACCAGTCAACGGTACCTTAACAATGCTTTCCTGCAGGGCGTTTTGAAGGTGAGCCACCTGTCGGGTAAGATGAACGATGGAGATCTCCTCCTTAAACACCTGACAGTTCAGCTTCATCTTCTCCAGGAGACGAACGTCCAGCTGTCTGAATGACCAGAGAAGGCAGTAGAGATCATGCAGATGGACTAAATACACAAGTCAGAGAACGTGAAGTTCATATGAGAGATATGAGATTCATATTAGAATTTCAATTCAGTTAAATATCCTGTGGTTTGTTTAATGCCAACCTGCATAAGCCTTCTCTAGACCCCTGCTGGACAGTTTGGAGACCTGCAGGTAGGACTTAAAGGCTTTTGTTGGCTCTCATGTTATTCCTCTGTATACAGAAGGTGTACCAAAGGTTTGGGCTGGGTGATAAACCCAATAACTAACAGAGAGAGTCTTACTTCTTCTTGTGAGCGGCAGAGTTGTTCATGTCGTCTCTCAGCGTCTGCAGACTCTGTTTCTTGTCGATCAGTCGGCCCTTAACTAGCTCCAACCTCTGCTTCAGCTCCGCAGAGCCAAGCCTCTCCACTTTCACGTCTCCATCCATGCTCTTCAACTCCGAGCAGAACGCCACCAGGCCGTGATGGAGCTCCTGAACCTACGACAGACCGAAACATCAGTTTTAACTACGAGCTAACTAAAGAGCGTTAACATTAGCATGCTAACACAACAATGCAGGACACAGGTGATTGCAGATCCAGCAAAAGGACAATTTTGTCAGCCGCTTGTGCTAAAGTCCTCCCTACGAACTTGAGGGGGGTTGGAGATGTGTCTGTGGAGGAGAGTGGAGGCTTCAGTATGGAGGAGGTGTGGTCAAACAGCAGTTTGTTTTGGTTTCATGCTGGTGCTCAAGGGTGACATCTACTGGATCAAAAAGTCATGTGAATGAAGCAGGACTGACCTGGAGGATGACATTTTGCAGCGAGTCCACCTGCTGGTTCAGCTCCCTGATCCTCTCTTCTTTAGCTGACTGGTTGATTTGGACGTTTTTGTTCATGTTGCTGTTCTCATTGGAGCTGCTGACCTCCTGGTGAACTTGTGAAGCAGTAGCTGACTTCTCCTATGATATAGAAAGCACATCTTGTTAATTGATATATATCTGGTTTTAAATGGTACCTTACTTGTAAATGTCCACAAGATCAAGTCACCGTTTTGCACAAGTGCAGCTCCAGCTGTCTGTTTTCTGATGAGGATGTCAGAAGACTCCCGATCTGATGATCCAGTGGAAGCTCGTCTGAAGAATCTGGAAACAGAAGCACATGTAAAGAGTTAATGAGTCTTAATCCATGATCATGATGATGTGATGTGCTGAGTATTGTTTACCTTGCTTTTCCTTCAGTATGAAGAGGCTCTTATCTTCTGTCACTCCCAACATTTTCATACATGAATCCATGATTTTTCCAACTGAAGTCTCCTTCGGGGTTCTGAGAAGAACTATCCGTTCTGATGCTGCAGCACAACAACACAGACCCACAGAGTGTTACTGAGGCTCTGTGGTCATATACTGAAGCTAAAGGCCTCTAACCAAGCTGCTGTTTTTTCTTACTCACCATTAATAGTGATCTCTAGGAGCTGGGAATTCCTCTGTGCCGTGTAGTTCTGGTTGTTGTTCCTGTGTTGCAGAAAGGCAGACATGAACATAAATCCTTTGTTTTTTTAATTTTGTGTTATGTTGCGTTTGAGAGACTCTACCTCAGCTTGAGAGAACGTCGATTCATGCTCAGACAGCTCACATGCGGAGAGGACTTGGACTTGCTCATTGACACCAATGTGGCAGTGAAAGCCTCGACATTATCAGGACCTAAAGACTCTGCAGGGAGGAGACACAGGTTTTATTATTAAACTGTTTGGTTTTACGGTAATGGTCATGTTAAAGAGAGAGAAGGTTACCGAGCAGAGAGTCGAGTCTCTGGCTGATGCTGCTCGGCGGGTGCAGCTCGTTATAAATGGCCGACAGTAGCAGCTCTCTATCCTCCAGAGAGGTGATATGGAGGATGTCCAGAGTGTCCACATCCACTGAGGCAATGTTTGCGCCGCACAGTTTAGCCTCTGAAAGAGAGAGAGGTGGGGGGGGGTCAGTCATTACAACTCCACAACTTCTGCATAAACTTATAAGATCGGAATGCAGTTTGCAAGTTAAAGGTCCAATCAGTGAGCTGTGTAGAGAGTGAGATGATAAAGGTATCTTACTCTCTGATCATTAAGGAAACATGCTATGTTGAAGTGCTGGCTTCTCTGACAACAATGCAGCAGCCAGTATGTCCTCCTTCTAACTTTAGATTCTGCTCCTGAATGCTCTGGATTTGTTTGGACCAGAGAAGGTAGGCGCTTTTAAGACCCCCCACACATGTCCTTTTTGGACGCCCCTCGGTTTGTCAGATATGAGAGCAGTTATCAGGTCAACAGGTGTTGCAGTGATGGAAGCGGTCAAGAGAAGTGGTTCAGATAGAAGTGATTGTACCCGACCTAAAAAGCCTCTGCATGTTTCTAATAAGCTCCACGAGCAGAAACGTGCTCAAACTAGGATCAATATTGGAGATGCTTTTGAAAAATGGAGAGAGGTTAGAACACAGAAAGGTTTACAGACCCATGCAGAGCTGGATAAACACTGAAGCTTCAGAGTCCACCACATGGTGACCTGAGTGAGCATGGACTCTAGAGAGGAAGGTTTTAGAATTTAAACTGCAGTACCCATTTTAAACACTAGGTGTCAGAGTAACATATTGCTCCTTGGTTTGCATGTTTACAAAGAGACATTAACTCTTAATAACTGAATAACGCCTCTTTAGCATGTTTCCTGTCTCACCTGTGGACCTCGAGCAACTCGTCATGACTGCTTCTCTGTAATCTTATTTCTGTGCAAATCCATAACTTGTTACTTCTGTTGCATGATGATGAGAAAGATAAGTTCACTTCTCTTTTTATTGCGATTTTGATCGTAAAAGTAATGAGATCATGTGTTCTGGTTTTCATTTAATTGCGAACTTATTTAGCATGTTTCCTTTGACAGTAAAAACTTCATGATGTTCATAAAGAAGTTTTGATTTAATCTGCGGTGAGGATTATCAGATTAGAAACATCTCCCATTGAAAACATTAGACTCATTAAACTTGTTTCCTCTGACAGTAAAACCATATTGATGTTTATAAAAAGTGCTCTGATTAAATCTGCTGTAAGGATTCTTCAGAGCGATGCTGTAACCACACGGGGCTGCAGGAGGAAGAAGGGTTTGTTTCACCTTTGATGAGAGGGAGACATCTGTGCAGTCCGACGCTGGTGAACCACTGACAGACGTCTTCTGTGTTCATCTCCCGCAGAGATTTGGCTCCCGGCTTGTCGGCATCCTGCGACGAAGCAGACGATAGAAAGAGAGTTAAAATGATTCTGATACCAGAGTCAGCCCCGTAAAGATCCACAGTTTCAGAGCATTGATCATGTGAGATCACAACAGATATCAACAGGGCAGAGCTGGAGGAGAAACGTACTGGTACTCAAAGCTGGTTAAATTCATAGACTGAGTTAAACATGGATGCTCAGTGTCGACATCCTTTAGTTTCTGAAGATGCATCTTAAAGCTGAACAATGGCAGTCGCCATATTGGAAATGCTGTCTCCACTCAGTCTTGAGAAACGGGCAAAGAGGCGGAGCTGAGGCGGATCTTTAAAGCTCCCATCTTCTCCTCATGTTCAGTTTTCATGTCGTCAGTCTGTGAATCCTACAGAGCAGCTTTACATGATCTCATTTATCTAATTCTGGCGTCAGTAAAACCCCTTACTTCAGCTGCTGTCTCTTTAAGGCCCCCCTCCCCATGTGCACCCACTCTCTTCTGATAGGTCAGCTCTCTGGAAGCCTTCTAAGGGGGGCAGAATGCTGCAGGGCTGCCAGGGGAGGGCTGGTTTTCATATTGGGGAACTAAGGCGAGCTTAGCCTCGGGGCAGGCCTAATGGGGATTCCTTGGTTTTCAGAGCCTTCCCCAAGTGGACTTTGGAGGAACTGCATGTTTTTTGCATATCCGCATTTGCTTCACTTTTCAACACGGGAGTTTGCTGCTTGGTAAAATATCAGCAGCCAGTGTTTCCCCTCCAGTAAAATATCATCACATGTTCATTAAATGTTCATTGCACTAAATATCGGACAATTCCCAGATCTCTGTCCCAGTATCGGAGTATCTACTCGCCTGCTGCGGCTGCTGCAGCGAGAATAAAGACACGTATGTATGAGTTCCTTTTTACTCTGCAAACAGGAAGTATACTCACAACTCCCCCGTCGTGTTGAGATGTGAGACAGTTTAAAAATATATATGTGGAGTTTGTTTTGTCTCCATCCATTAAGCCAGGAAGTGTTGGGATCTGCAAACTCAGCGTGTCACGATGCACGGAGATGAATCACGCCAACATGTGAAAACGTATTTGATAGAAGACAAAACAGGGTTTAACTCCTCCACACTTAATCATCGTCTGCGTCGCTGAGTCATGAACACTAAGTATGACTCTGCTTAATATCCCAGCTTTGGCATATTACAGCCTGATCATGCATTACAGTGTTTAACTGTAAACAAATGTTTAAGGAGCACTAAGACGTGTTAGCTTTAGCTGAGAGCGTAAACATAGGTGTGTATGTGATCCTTGCATTAGTCACAGATTCTCTGTTTATAGTGTTCATGGGAAGAAGCTGCGTGCTGTAAGAAGAGGCTTAAAAACCTGACTGTGGAGCGATTAGATAAAATAATGTTTGTCTTGTCTTTTTCGATTTATGTTCACACACAGAGATTAAACCCTGTTGGATCATATTTTATCCAAACCAGGGAGATAATCCTTCAGACATTTAGTCTCATTTTGAGTCCCAGTGTGAGGCTCTGGTGAGAGGTAAGGCTGCATAAAGATTAGTTGATGCAGTGCTGGATAATAATGAAGATAATAGATGCAGGACGTGAGCAATTTAGCTATAAAATAAAAATCAATCCGGGTTTGTGTTTCAGCTCACACAGGGATCGCTAAAGATACCAGAGATCCTGCTCGTCAAATCCTGGACACACAGACTCAAATCCTGCAGAGTCATCGCTCTGACGGATCGAGCGAGCTGGGAAACATAAACAGAGTTTATTCTGTAATTGCAGCAGCTCTGAGCCGTGCGCTGATGCCACCCTGAAGGCTCTGACTGTTTTCAGTACCTTCTCCGAGAAGTTTCCGTTCTGATCTGTGGACGGAGGCAGATACGATGCTGCAAGAAAAACACAAAAAAAGAGAAAGTTATCTGAGGCGTGTTGGTTTGATGTTTGGGTTAAATGTGAGTTTTGTTTCTCTGTCTCGTCTCTTTTGATTTATATACAAGTTTGGACAATTTGCATAGTTGAATGCTAACTAACTAGCTAGCCTGCTAGCAAAACTACCCATTAGTTTTTGAATGGGTGTGTATGTGACTTCCTGTGCTTCTGCAGCCAGCCTCTAGTGGACACTCGAGGAACTGCAGGATTTTACGCTTCAGCATCAGCTTCATTTAAAAAAAAACAGAGGTTGCTGCTCGGTCGAATCGATCACTTCTGATGCATTCAAGGAAGTCGGGAAATCTGAGCCTTGATGGCTTTTGCATCAGCGTCAAGCAGATGAACAGCTCAGGTTCAAAGTTTTCATAGAGGAAATATTGTTAGCTGCTGTTGATCTGATGATTACCGCTGATGGTAGACTCGATGTGGGTATGCTCGGATTGTGTTCTGCCGTCTGGACTGTTTTATTCATGCACATAAACCTGCTGATACGTGATTGGTCGATGTTATTTAGATAACAAACGTACTGCTTAAGAAGTACAGATTCTTTATGTTTCTACTCTGCAGATAGAGCTCTACTAACATGTGCAACATCCTCATTAGTCCATCGTTTAATCAAACCAGACTCACCGACGGTTATGCGTCGTTGCTGTGGCGACTCCTCCTCTTCCGTGCGGTTGGTGGTTTGTGTGTTGAAAGTGGCGCTCCTGGTCAATCTTTCATCCAGACTGCAGGAGCGCGTTATCAGCCTCTGTCACGAAATAGAAGTTTCAGTTAAATTTAGACTGAAAATCCAGAAGAGCAGTGTAATCGATTTAGAGTCCTCACGTATTCTCAGCTGCACGAGAAGTTAAATAAAGTCACAGTCTAAATCAGATAACTTCACTCCATGCAGGAATGTGCAGCGACTCTACCTTTAGAAACATAGAAGCTGCATGTGTGGGCTTTGGATAGAGCATGTGATATACAGTATGAAGACATCATGAAGAAACTCTGAGGAGAAATGTGGAATGAATGAAATCTGGCTTCATATTTAACAAACAGACCCGAAAGAGGTACAAATCTACTCGTGTGAAGTTTATTCCCCTAAAGTTGAAGTTATCTCTGATGTATTCAGCTGATATTTGAACTAAAGATCCTTTTTAACCACCTCATGGTCTGAGTAGGATTAGGGTCTTCAAACCTTCATAAAGCTCTTTAGACTGAAACTCTTTGATTTGTGCTACGGAGTGTAAACAAGATAAATATACAATCTAATCTAAAGCCACAGAAAGGTGCAATAAAGGGACCACAGTTAGTTACTTTTTAAATTAGAGAGAAAGGTGCCAAAAAGGAAGGTGGTCTTATGTGTATTATATTATATATAATTATATATAAAATATATATTCGTACCCGCTGGTGAATAAATGTGTCCATGTTGGCGGTGAGCGGAGGGAGACAAAGATCAGCTTTCAGAGAGTGTGCACAGCTCGAGTCTCTGCTGCTCAGGTCATCTGCAAATTAACATAATGAAATGGTCAATAAATAAGAGAACACATATGGATTCAGGGCTTAGTCTGGGAACCAAGCGATGTAATGAAGAACTTGTTTCACCCTTTTAAGGCACTCGATTCCTTTGTCAGGTCAGCAGGTCTATTTGCAGTCTGTTGCTGATTCTAGATGCAGCTCGATGGGGTTGCTTGGCAACCTTTTAGACACACCAAAGTCCGTCTGGTCGATGACATACCTCTCTGTTCTTTCCCACAGAAAGCTCATACTCTTACATTTTCCAAATGTCACTTGGTCTGCGCACAGATATCTTTTTTTTTTCTGCTAACATAACAAGCAAGACGAATGAGGCTGAGAATACAGCTTCACGGCTCGGCCTCGACTTTCTCAGGCGACACAACGCTGAGGGTTTTTATATAAGAGATGAGTTTAAACTACTTAAAGCTTGATACCTTTACAGAGTTTAAAAACGGGAAACGGTAGTCAAGTCAACACAAAAAATCTTGTCTGATTTCTTCAACACATGTTTTTCATTTCAGCGGGCCGGTCTCTGAAAGGCCGGTTTGACATGGATGGAGGTTTAGATGGAGGCAGAATCAGATAAGACGCTGTAATTGGTTTATGTGTGTCAGCAGAGGAATCTTGTCTGGGTCCTGGAGAGACAGTGGAGTACAGGGAGAGAGGGGGGGGCGGCGAGCTGGCACTCTGTTCATCACCTGGCTGGTCTGTGAGTCAGAGGATCCTGAAGTCTGAAACAAACTCAGAAGTCAGAGCTCCACCGGAGGAGCGATGAGTGTTGGTTGAATGTGAAGACGTGTAGGAGCCACCTCACCGAACTGACCTCAGACACAACAGTGTGTCTTTGAAATCCAGAGGAAATCACTTCCAGTCCCGCTCCCTGACTCCTTTTTTTTTTTTTCACCATGCATGGGAAGCAGGAGATACCAGTACACCCACCATACCACAGCAGCCATGCTCAGACTTCACACAGTCTGTGTCAACCAGGAAACGGCCAATCCAAACAAAGGACAGGAGGGTTTTTGGGCAGGCTTAGAGACACAGTCTGATGTTTCCTTAAAGGGTGAAATCACCACAAACAGAAGGATGGATGTCGTTCCCAGGCTGGGGTGGCTCGTTTTAGGACAAGTCGAAGCATGAGCGAATCCACTGAGCTGTGATTAGTTAGTGAAGCGACAACAACAAATTACATCCAAGTGCCAAGTTAAGCTACAACACGTAATGAGTAAATCTGTGGTCTGCAGAGGTTATAAAATCTGACTTATGATTCAAAAGATCTCTCTCCAATGAGGACAGACTTTAAACAAACAAACTGCAACACACTATGACATCCTCATTCAACAGTTTGTTATGACCGAGTCGTCTGATTGGCCGAGAGGATTCGATGAGTACGACATGGCGGCGACATTTTCACTTTTCACTTACTGTCTGCTATCATCACGGCAGACTGAGTTTTTGATCAAAATGATTTCACCGTCAACGATCCGTTAAAACACAAAGCAGAGCAGCTGGTCTGTGGTAACCATGGAGACAAACACAGCAGAGTGCAGGACAATGTTTGGGTTGCTTGGCAACCATCTAGTTTCAGTTTAAGTTGTTGAACTAGTTTAGTTTGTGGAGCAAAAAATAATCTGTTGTCGATATTGACCTCTAACTGTTGTATTAATATGATGTCATACTTGATGTTTTATATCTAACATATATTTTATATTTATTATTCTTTTGGAAGAAGGCATGGAAAAGATAGCCGATCTGTGGTGGTCTTGACCGGTCTTGATTCAGAATCCTGAGTCCGCCCAGTCTGAGACCGAGTGAAAATGCTTTCGATTCAGAGACGAGACCCCTCAAGAAGTGGTCCTAAGACCGATGTTGGACTACAACACAAATTATTTAAATAATTTAATGAAAGAAAATCCTCAAAAAGCTGCACCCCACTTTAAGTTTTGATGTTATTTCTGCACATTTTTCACGGTCGCAGCATTTGTTCACACACTGAGCAATCAAGGTTTGGAGCATGACACACTTTGACAACCATTCACACACACACACACACACACACACACACACACACACGCACACACACACACACACACACACCGGATTAGTGACCAAGCAAAGCTTTAGATTCAGAACTTTTCAGCACATTTATGTAATGGATAGGCCGAGGCGATGCTTATCGTTTCCAGTAGTATTGTCCTCGTCTGGATTGAAAAGAAATGAAGCTCTTTGAGAGAGCACCGCGCGAGGAGAGCATGCTGAGTCACAGGAACCCAAAACCTGGGAACCGCCTGCCGGGCCACGCTCTGGGAATACTCACACAAAGGCTAAAAAAGGGATTCCAACAAAAGGGGAACTTCTGCAGCTCCCGGAGGAGGCGTTCTAGGTACCGTAGCCATGTCACATAATGACCGCAATTTCTCCTGAACGGGGACTGAGATCAAAACACAGATTCAGCTCATGAGCTCAACAGCTGGATGGAGCGGAGCGTCATCTGGGGCCGTTTACCTCTCACCTAGGGTTTGCTAAATGGAAACAGAAAAGGTGGAAACACAGAGAGTTTGCACATGAACGTCAGGGAAACTCACCCAGACTGAGCTCGGTAAAAGACAAGAGATTTATCCCAGTGTTGTAGCTTCCTGTGACGGAGAGAGACACCAAGAAGACCATCAGCACGACCACTTCTCTTGAATTAAACATTTCAAACACTCTCCAACATTCAGGGAGATCACGTTGGACAAGATCAAACCTGGACCTGACCCAGTATGTGAGCGGCAGCGTGAACGCAATCAAAACGTGTGCTGTGAAATAGTCCAAGTGCTCAGGGATGGATTAGCCTAGCTTAGCAGTTAGCCTTCTTCAAAAGAAGACGTCGGTCTTTGCAGGAGCTCAAACATTTTCTCATGATCTAAACAGTTTTATAACCAGATTTATTAAGGTAGACAACAGGCAATCACTTGTTTTCTTTTGTGTGCATTATTTGGGAAACACCTGAAATTGCTTGTTAGCGTCTCAACCTCAGTTTGAGCGCACTTGTCGTCAGCGCTCAGTCTTGCTGCTCTATGACGGTAAGAAGTTATTTAAGGAAGCGTGTCCTGTCATTAGCATCAACTTCTCTGAGAGCGCCGTGACCACAGCAGCCAAAAGCAGCCGGCACCGAGGGTGTTTTAGCGCTTAGGATGCTAAGAACGCTAAGCTGCATTGATGTGGTATTAGGGACAGCGTTAATGGACACAGGCTCTAAACTGCAACGTCACCTTTTTGCTCCGTTAAAACACAAAACCAGAAGACGATTACAAAGACGTTACAAAGCTAAGCTAGCTACTTCCTGTGATTTTGCTGCTTCATTGCTCTACTCTCTCATTAAGAAGATGTGCTGAAGACTAGCATTAGCTTGTTCCACATCTATCTTCTTATCTTTATCCTGGTATGAAAGCAAACAGCCATGTTTTGAAAATATCAGAGTATTGCTTTAAAGTCTTTCTATGTGATTTTTCACACTTAAATATAGAAATCAAGTATCTCCTCTGAAAATAACTCTGTGAGTCATGACTGTCTACAATGGGTGTAACACCCGAGTCCCACTGTCTGTGATGTTTTCAGAGTTTTCAGAGTCCTATCTTCACTTTGTTTACATCGCCAGGACGGCCGGCTGACTCCTCCCCTCGTGTATAAAAGTTGTTTAATTGAGGGACTAGAGAAAAGAAGAATAACATACTGTACTCACTGCTTAACTGTGTTTCTAGATCACGCTCATTTCAGGTAAATTTACATGCAGTGTGAAGATACCAGCATAATAAAGATCGCTAATATTAGCATGCTAACACAACAATGCAGCGCCAGTTGTTTTGGTTTCATGCTGGTGCTCAAGGGCGACATCTGCTGGATCAAAAAATCACATATAAAGCCTTTAAGAGTGAACCCGTACTGAGGATGTCATCAGTCTGTTGGACTCACTTTTCTGACGGTACTCGGGGAGAGGAGCCACCTGGAAGGCGTTAAATAAGAACCTGGTCTTAGTTTTCTCTTTATCCCCCTCTCTGCCCGTCACAGCCTCCCGCTCCTCTGCACACTGATCCCTTTGGGACTCAGCGGTGACTTTACTCTCATCCCGTGTGAACACGTCTGACTCCTCCTCCGACGCCACGCTCTCCGTCTTCTCCTCACAGCTCTCCTGGTCACACGCGGCGACGCTTCCATCGCTGCCCGACGTGTGCGTCACACTCTCCTCCGAGTAAACGTCAAAGAACTGATCGTCGTCTGCGATGTCAGAGGGAGTGGGCGGGATCAGATTGATGACAGGTCGTGTCAGGAGGCTTCCAGAAGCCGGCGTGCTGTTGGCGCCGCTCACGAACAGTAAAGCGTCGTCGTCGTCTTCATCGTCTTCTTCGCTGGTGGCGTGCTCGACCTGTGGTTGTATCGGGAGTGAAGACAGGGACCTCAGTCGCTTCTTTTTCAGAGCCCTCAGGCAGGCGGACACGGAGCTGGCTGAGCGGGCCACGCCGTTCCTGGAGGTCAGGGGGTCGTCGTCAGACGGGCTGAAGCTGCTGTTAACTATCCCCAGATCATCCACTGTAATCTGGATAACCTCCTGCTCACCTGATCCCCGTTGATCCCCGTTTGGAAGCCGAGGGCCCCCGTTAATCTTCTCTTCCTGCTCCTGCAGGCGATCGTCCTCCTCGCCTCGCAGACATGAACAGCAGCGTGAAAGGCGTCGAGGGCTGCTTCTCCACAGGCGCCTGCGAGGCCGCTGTTTCCCCGCGTTTCCATTTGCCATCGTGATGGCTGCTCAACTCGACACTGGCTACACTGCTAAAGCGTCCTATGATCAGATAAACCTGTGCAGACTGAGAGAAGACAAACAACCACCCACTCCTCTGAGGTAGAACTCTGCCCTGTGCACAGCGTCACAAATATTCATCTGCAACATGTTGTTGCTTAGGAGAGAGTAAAAAAAAAAAACCAGGCCGCTTCATGCTCTCAGGGTCAGGTGAACACTTGAAATGAATGCACGACTAAATCAGCCCGCTTTGATATGTAAAGCAGCGTCATTGTAGATACAGCTCTGGTTTCAAAGGGCTCTAATTAGACAACAACACCCTGCCAGAAATA
Source organism: Labrus bergylta (assembly GCF_963930695.1). Taxonomy (NCBI): domain Eukaryota; kingdom Metazoa; phylum Chordata; class Actinopteri; order Labriformes; family Labridae; genus Labrus; species Labrus bergylta. The sequence continues at coordinate 30,381,866 of NC_089204.1, forward strand.
CATCTTGGCAAAATCAGAAGAAATGTTGATGAAGGAGGGCAAAGAAAAATGCAATAAAATCAGGCATGTCTGTGTCTTATGTTACATCTCAATTAGGAATAAATAATCAGAATGATGAGGGGATGTTTCCTCTGTGACATTTGTGCTCAAAATTACAAAAAAAACTATTACCATTTTAAATCAACTAATGCAAAAGGAAGGTAAAATATCTAGATAATATCATAGAGAGCCTTTCTGTGTTCTAACCTCTCTCCATTTTTCAAAAGCATCTCCAATATTGATCCTAGTTTGAGCACGTTTCTGCTCGTGGAGCTTATTAGAAACATGCAGAGGCTTTTTAGGTCGGGTACAATCACTTCTATCTGAACCACTTCTCTTGACCGCTTCCATCACTGCAACACCTGTTGACCTGATAACTGCTCTCATATCTGGCAAACCGAGGGGCGTCCAAAACGGCCATGTGGGGGCGTGTCTTAAAAGCGCCTACCTTCTCTGGTCCAAACAAATCCAGAGCATTCAGGAGCAGAATCTAAAGTTAGAAGGAGGACATACTGGCTGCTGCATTGTTGTCAGAGAAGCCAGCACTTCAACATAGCATGTTTCCTTAATGATCAGATAGTAAGATACCTTTATCATCTACCTCTCTACACAGCTCACTGATTGGACCTTTAACTTATTCAAAATGTTTCTTTAATTCTCTCTTGACACTTTTTACATGTTAGAAAACGACGGCAACTTGAAAATAGGGACAAGTCAATACAAATGTGAGGTTTCTTTGGGGACATCTGTCGTCAGATAAAAACACTATTTGGGTTCCCACAGATCCTCTGGAGGAGAGGAGGAGGAGGTCTCAGACTCAGAGCCGCTCCAGAGATCACAGAGGAACTCTTCTTCTGTTTCTTAAAACAATAAAGAATGAAAGTGAAGGAGGTTTTTATCAAGATTCTTGTGTGTGTGTGTGTGTGTGTGTGTGTGTGTGTGTGTGTGTGTGTGTGTGTGTGTGTGTGTGTGTGTGTGTGTGTGTATGTGTGTGTGTGTGTGTTGATCGTGCATGTGCCCGGGCATGTTGTTGTACTATTAAAAGTCAGTGTTGTATTTCTCTGCGGGTCGTCTGCAGCATGAAGGAAACAGGTGAGAGAGTGTGCAGGCGGATGCTCGGCTCTTTCGGCCCCCATGGCGTCGGATGACATCTCCTCCAGTCCGCAGGCCCGGTCCTGTTCTCTGCTACACGATAAGTCATCCATGCATCAGCTTAAAACCATTTTTGCCACACCACCCACACTGAGTGCTTGAATGAGAAGATGATATCTGTGCTTTTTTTCTCACGCCCATAAAGTGACAGTAGAGTGATGGGAATAATTACTCCACCTCTCACGTCGCAGTCTGTCTTTGATGTGAAAGGAATCTCCTACTGTTTGTTTCTTTAACTCTGATGTTACTTTCCTCTGTTTCTTCACCTTCCACCTCCACCAGCGTCTGCCTCTCACCTTTAAACTGTGAACTTGAACTGTGTTTACATGCAGGTTTTAAATGCCAGAGCATTTTTTTATTTTTTTATTTGTACATTTTATTTCATTCAAACAAACAATAAAGTTAAGAAAAACAGACAAACATAAAATCTCAAATTTTGAATGCAAAGGAGCAGAAAGAAGACTAATCTTATAATATCTGCCCCACTTTCACAAAGCATTAATTAAAACAAAACAAAACACTACATCTCATTAACATATTTCCACATATTCATATATTTTTCTTTTAAATATCATGTTTGATTTTGATTCTTTAGTTTCTCTGTTGAGATTGTTCCATAAACCGATTCCTTTTACAGTAAAACAACGTTCCCTCGATTTGGTTCTGAATCTCTTATTAAAGATTTGTGTTCCTTTTAAATTATAACGGCTTTCCCTTTTTTCAAATCTGTTTTGGATGATTTTTGGCAATGTTTTCTGATTAGCTTTAAACATCATTTGCAGAATACTGTAATCAACTAATTCATGAAATTTCAACAACTTTAACTGAATGCAGCTTCCTTTAGTTTGTCCTTCATTGTCTTCCTTCTGTTTTTTTAAGTTATTCTCTGTTTATTTTCTGTCACAGAAGTCAGTGCTAAAGCATTTCATGAGCTGCGTTCATTTGGAAAACACTCGACGTGTGAATTAAAATCCACCACAAAGGTTGACTTCATTTGGCTTTTTACAACGCTGACTATTTTCCCCCAAATAAAAAGCCGACCTCAGACGGAGTAACTATTCCTAATTTAGGCTTAATTTGTTGGCGTGCAGTCGTATATTTTTTCTGCACACCAGCAGCAGATATAAGCCTAAACACTTAATTGTATTCTTCTCGAGAGCTCCTCAGGTAATAAAGTTCCAGACAGTCTTTGTTGCGAGGCACAAAATGACAGCACCTTGAGGTGATTTCAGTGGGAGGCCAGCTGACTCCTGACAGACTGGGTGCAGGGCTGCAGGCTCTCTGAGGAGCCTTTTATACCCGTGTCAGTCAGGGACCCACATGAAAAGGGAATCTGAAGTGAACAACACAGTCTCAGAATCAGTGATGGCAGGGGAGATGTTTTGAGCATGACACAACGAAGCTAAAATGCTGAGACGCTAACTCAGGGTTGCTGTATGTTTGCAGAAGAGAGGAGGACAACATTAGGAAAAGAAAAACGTGCCTGCTTCTAAAAAACAGCTTCAAAGAATTTAGTATTAAAGAGAAACATATGTATGTGAATGGTATTATTCTGCAGGGTCGGGAACAGGTGTGTGCAAAACATTCAGCAGTCTTAAAGGCTGAGCTTTGAATTCAGGGTCTGTGACTTGGTCAATGCTGCATGGCCGACATAAGGGGGCAGTAGAGAGCAGATGCACACCCACTGACAGGACATAAAACAGAACCCAGCACTTCTTAGAAAGACCTCTGGTATTCACAAGTCTGGATAGAGTTAAACCACACGAGTTCTTTTTCATCCGCAGCCCACTGAGGCCGGCTTTCATGATATCTTGATCTGGTATTTGCAAGAATATCAAGTTTGTTCCTAATCCCCTTTTACATGTTGTTTGAATACACACAAGCGGTAAGGGGAACCAAAAGATACACGTAGGATTAATGTTCCGTCTCCTTTTGTACGGGGACATGTTTGAAATTAGCTGAAAAATCTGCGACCTTTACTGGCAGATATTCATGAAAAATGAGTTCCTTGTGATAAATGTGGAGAGACAGTGTAAGTGACAGAGCAGACAAAGATGAATGCTTCACAGCTGCTTTAGCCCGGGGGCCGTTTGCGGGAGAGATGATTGAGACCGACATGGGAACCCACCAAACTTCTCTCTGAGTGACGATGTAAATTTGAAACGTATTTGTTTTTAAGCGTGTTCTTTTGTGCACCACTTTCTCTCTTTGTGTTCACAAAGTGAGCCCCCACATCACAGGACTTAACCTACATGTCCAGACATAGCTATATAAGTTTCTGAGCATGCTCCGTGCAGAGAGTGGATTCTGGACGGCCCCCCAGACAACCGTGCAGCCAACATCAACAGCAGCAGCCCTCAGCTGTGTGTGTGTGTGCGTGGGGGGGTGTGGGGGGGGCTCCTCTCTGAAACACCTCTCGCTCGGCTGCAGCACAGCTAAACATGTTGAACATTTCCTGTGACTGTCATGTTTCCCCGTCGGCGTCAGGACTACGGGTCCACAGTCAGCTGTGGGTTCTGCGGTGAACATGACCCTGCCTGGCCATGCAGAGAACTCCCACAGACACACAGAAAGAAAGAGGAAGGCTTTTTCTTCGCTCTAATTCACAGAAGAGGAGAACGCTTCAACCGGCCTGTAATTGCATTTACTAAACAAGACAGCAGCATGAGTCACTTTCCAGGGGCAAGGAATGTCACCTCTTCCTGTGAAAGCAGGAGGAACGGACTGCCGAGTTATAACACTCACAAGCCTCTTTATACTGGGAGGGATGTTGAGCAACCGCAGAGGCCCAAACAAACGAGGGGGGGGGTCTCTGAAAATAAGCATATTTATCCGCGGATGTTGAGTCCTTAATTAAACATAAATCAACACATCTCAAATTGAGCCCCACGGGCGCCAAGTCCTCCTTAAACAGACTCATTCATGTTGCTTACACAAATCTTCCTGTTTGTCCTCGCCGCCACAAAAAAAAAAACCTCCTGGAAGTCGGACCAACTGTGCCAAATATTTGCAGAGTTTCCCCCAGCGGCTGATACCTAATAGCATGAGAAAAGAAGTCCGGCAGGGGGGGGGGGGGGGGGAGAGGGCAGTGACCTTGAGAACTTCTGGGTTGAACTTTCCCCTCCAAACCCCCCCCCCCCCCCCCCCTCACCCGCCAGTCCTTTGCTCCCTAATCAATTACTGTTGGCAGTCAGGAGACCACCAGTGATTAGCAGCAGCAAGGCAGACGTGGTTTTGGGGGAGTTGGAGTGTGTGTGTGGGGGGGGGGGGGGAGGCAGGGGGTGGGGGAGGCAGGGGGGGGGAGAGGTCCAACAAACGGCTTTGATCAACACGCTGCCTCCAGGAAAGCGTCCTGCAACAGGACCCCCCCTGCTTTAAATGACCCTTGAACAATTTATTTATCTGAAAGAATGAAAGACGGCATCCTTTTGTTTTCTGTCTCAGACTTTATGCACGGGAGGGGGGACAGCTGTAGACCCTGAAAGGTTGTTTACACTCGCACATGCTCAGTCGAAACCAGCCGAGACCAACAGGTTTCAAAGACAACGGCACGTAAACACCAACCTTTTTTTTTTGTGTGTTGTTGTTGAGGACTTTGAAGCAGGAGGGAAATAATTTACAGGCTCTTTTTTTTATGAGAATCAGTTTGTGTTCCCACGCCCACTGTGTGGCAGGAAGGCTCAACAAAATCATTTGTCTTAGATTGGCTGATCGGCTCTCTGGAATCTGAGAAAGTCTTTGACGGTGATGGAAGTTTAATTTGATGAGAGGAACTCTCCCACCACACCCCCCCCCCCCCCCCCCCCTTTCCATTTTAACCCTCTCTATTCTTTGAGTTTATCTTTTTTATAGAGTGAGAGTGAGGCCGACAGAGAGAAGGGGCCCACGCTCCTGCAGACGTCAGAAATGTTTGTGTCATTAAGTCTCCCCTCTTGTTTTATGGTCGGGGGTCGGGGGGGGGGGGGGGGGGGGGGGGGTAAGGCAGCGAGACACGGTTTATGTGTGAGTGGGAACGAGTGAGAGAGACAAACACAGAGACAGATTAAATAAAGAAAAAGATTAAAGAAGGAAGATGTGAACCAGACGAGCGTTAGCATCACAGCCTCCATGTCCACACAGACCTGCTCTACTCAGACCGGCCCTCACACTATTAATGGCATTAAGAGCAACGCTGGAAAGCTTCAACTAAACACTTTGTGTCGACTTCTTTTCCCATGGGAACGCCTTTTTGTGTCGATGCCAAGCACTCCTAAGTGATTCACTTATCTCTTTGCACTGATGTTGTGCACTGGGACTTTCACTGTTGAGACAGCTTTGAGGGAATGAAGAGAAATCAAATTAAGTTTTATTTATAAAGTCAGAGCCAGCGAGGATTATCAGGATTCAGCAGAGACTAAAACAGGGCTGGACTCTGACTGGAGAGTTTTTGATTTCAGACTGTCCTGCTGTTCGCTGGTTTGTCTTTGCCATGAGGTGGTTTCCACAGCCGGACCATCAGGATTTTCAGGACCCCATGAAGGATGACACATTGGGCCCCACCACAGCCTTGGTGAACCCTGAAATTTTACTTTACACAACGACTAGAGGTGTAACAGCAGTGTTTTCCACTGAGTTACACTGTACCTGGGCGGTGGAGTAGGCGGAGGGGGTGTGGCCAAAGTCAAATTTAAAGACTTAAAGAGGACATATTCTCCCCCTCCTCCACCTTTTCAAACAGTCCTCCTCCACCTTTTCAAACAGTCCTCCTCCACCTTTTCAAACAGTCCCTCTGTGGTCTAAATGAAACATCTGTGCTGTGCTTTGGTCAAAATATAACATGAATCAAGCACCAGAGGAGGTTTGTGAGCCTGTATAAACCAGCTCTCTCACAACGCTCCGTTTTGGTGTGTGTGTCTCTCTGAGTTTTCTCCGTAGACATCACTCCTCTGTAGAGAGAATAAAAATGGCCGACCTGCACAGAAGTTTAGTTCTAGACTGGGGGTGGAGTCTATGGGTGGAGATACCAGGGGAGGGGAGGGGATTTTATTTTACCAGAATCCCACTGTGACATCACAAGGAGAGCACATTTGAATCAGAGCATTTTTCTCTGTGTTGTAAGACTTATGCAGACTACAAACAAAGGACTGGATGGTTTATTTCACATGTTGTGGGTCAGTAGACTCTCAGGTTACACAGATATATGTTCAGAAACACAAAGTGGATTCTTCAGAATATGTCCCCTTTAGAATACTGATACTTCATATTTAAGGTCATATCAGTGTGTTTCCTGTTCGCTGGAAAGTGTGGGTGTGACATCTTTTATGTATAAGTAACGCGGCGCAGTTACCACCAACTCTCCGCAGACGGTTTTTGCTTCACTTTTTAACTTTGCGTGGCGGTTAGCGCTGGTGTTTGTGAATTAGAAACTTGCTTTGCAATGAGGCTGACAAGACAGTTAAGAGAGTTTTTTTCCCCAAATGACTTGGTAATGTAACATTTTAATACTCGCAACCGGCGCTGGTGCACAGAGACGCTGTTTGTTGTGTAGCGCAATTCGAGCTGCATGTTTTGGAAGAGTGCGTTGTTTTTCTACACTCTTAATGCATTATAATATATTCATCTTTAAAGCATTTAAGCATCAAAGAAGGGTCTTTTCATTCACTGGGGCCACTAGCACGGCCATGTGGACAAGTATGCTAACTGTAATGTCCGCTGCCGCAGCATCTGGAAGCTGCTGTCATGGGTATTTAGAGAGGGGCAGGCCGAGGACAAAAGGCCGACCATTGGCAACTTGTCCATTTTGTAGCCCCCTTTGAGGTTTCCTAACGACGCCTGTGCCCTCATAGAAATCACTGCAAATTAATTTTAACACTCGGTGAAAAGACAGATTAGTGCCGAGAGGATGGCACAAAGGGTGTTAAATATGGCGAGCAGCGTGCTGGACCACAGGCCAGGCACCGGGACACATTACTCCACAGCTGCCAACACTGACCTATTTTACACCAAAACCAGCTTAGAGGTTTCTCCTCAGCCTCTATTGTTGCGATGGCGGCACTGCAAAGCACACCATTGAAGTCATATCTGCATGACCCCACTGGGTACGGGGGGCCTTTGATGCCTCCCAGAAAGGCAGTGATGGGCTTTTAATGAAGTGTGGCAGGTGATTAGATGGTCCATATTGATCTGGAGGGTTCGGGGCAGATGTTGCAGGAGGGGAAATAATAGCTCTATAAAGAACACAAACAAGACCCCAAAACTATTGTGGAGGAGACTCCTCACTGTTCAACCACGAGAGAAAAGTGATTTCAGATTCAATTATCTTCTTTTTCAGGAGGAAATGGCGAGCAGATGGCAACAACAGTCACGGGCCTCACCGCGATCAGCGCCGCTCGTCGGCGTCTTTTCTTCGGGACAAATTCACCGTGGCCTCATGAGGTTTTCATTGAAGTGTTAGCGCCCCCCCCCCCCCCCCCTCGCGCCACAAAGATTTGCTTTTTTTCGGCCTCCATTTTAATCGGAGACAATAAGAGAGTAAAGTAATGACCAGCGTTTATGACGATCAGAGAGAGAAGACGAGTCGTGATCTAACAGAACGTAAACACAGATTAACATGCAACACGTCTGAGTGGATAATGACACGACTCATTTTAAGTTTAGATCGTTCATGGGAGAGATGTAAGAACACAAAGATTCGGGGTCCGCATTGAGTTTGTCCGCTGGCTACCTCTATGGGAGACGATTGAGGAATAAATGACTTCCATTTAAGGGAACATAAATCTGATATTCTAGAGAGGGCAGTTGACAGCTCTCGTTTGGTTTGTGCCATGGCTGGAGAAGAAGAAGGGAATGTGTTTACTTTTTGGAGATAGCCTCACATAAAAGCGATGTGACCAGAGAGAAATCCTCAACCTTTTATTGACTGTGATGTAAAAACAAGACGACGACTTCTCCACGACTCCAGAGTTAAGTAGAGTCAGCTGTTATACTCATTTTATTTTATAAACTGGACGTGAGGCCAGAACGCTTTAGATAAACAGTGACTGACATTTGAAAAAAGAAAGAGTCTGATGTTTATGGTGGGTCATCGCTTACTTCTTTCAACATATGCTGTTTTACATTTTTAAAGGCACAGTACGTACATTCCACCACCGAAATATTTGCGGTGATGTAAGCGCTCAAGAACAAAATGTATATATCATGGGTTGAGTCATTTTTTAATAAATTTTGATATTTAAATGTAAACATTGTCAAACTATTCAACATATTGTACATTTAATGTTTAATAATGTGTTGGATTCCTTTAACAGGAACCTGGAAATGAATGGACTCAAATGTACTCTATCTTTAATGATCATCAGTGACTGCCAACATCTGAGGAGGCGGGCGCAGAAATCCTTTAATTTCACAAAATGAAGCGTGGAAAGGAAACCCGAGCCTCCTCAGTAGCAGAATGAGAATACGGGCGACACAATAGTTGCTCATTTCCTTCAATGAAAAGACTTCAGAAATGACCTCGAGCTTATTCATCCTCTCAGCTCGAGGAAAATAATTAGCAGGACACAAAGAGGAGCCACTCCTGTTTGGGACGTGTGACGTCCTGTTTGCAGAAATGACACTCTTATCCTTTCACACAGGGAATAAAGAATGTATCGTTTGATGATTTATTCCATTAAAACGACCGTTAACTCATCACATGCAGGTCGTTGCTTTGTGTCAGCGGGTCTTTGCATGAGGAGGTAAAGTCTACAGTGATCGGAGTGATGGCATTGAACCCCCTAACTGGGAGATGTTTTCCATCTAGGCTGAAAACTCTTACAAATACCAAGCGTCTGAAATCAGGGACAAAGAGAGAGAGAGGAATGACATGCGGGAAAGGAGCCACTGGTCGGATTTGAACCTGGGCCTCATGTTTGGAGGATGATGCGCACATTAACCACTTGGCCACCGCTGCCCAGAAACTCTGGGTGATGATTTGAACATGTATTAACAATTTAAACACGATAAAAACGACTAAAGTTTCACTTAAGAAGAAGAGGAATCAATCGCAGTGCATTGTGGGATGTGTAGTTCCTTTGACTGTTGCTGTTTTTCTACTTTTTGAAAGATGTTTTTGTTCCAAATCAAATGTACTATAGTCACGAGTATTGGGGTGGCTGGTTGTCATGGTTACAGGCTTCAGTCTCTTGGTGTAAATGATTTTATAAAATGTCAATGGAGGATTTGAATGGGAAAATGTACTTCTAGATCCAGAGTTACCAACAAAAATATGGTTGATTGAGCCCATAGCATGCAGCCTCGAGGTTCATTACAAACGATACGCTCTGACTCATTGTGAGTAGTTCTCTCAGGTAGGATGGCGTGCTGTGGCAACCCGTAGGCTCTGGTACCCCTTTAGATATATCTTAGTCTGCTCCCTCACTATCTCTGTGTTTTTATCAGACAGTATTCTTTGCGCTCTCTGTCCAAAACGCTCAGACAGAAATCAGGAAAAAGTCTTTAAGGTGTTCTGCAACCTGGAATCTGTTGCAGAAGAATTTTAACTCAAGTTTCAAAATTCAAGATTCAAGATTTGTATTTGTCACATGCTCATACAGATGTGCAGTAGTTGTAAAGACTGTTCCGCAAGGCCATGCAATAAACATTCAAATTACTAATACACATATATACAGTAAAATAGAAATATAATGTAAATATTAAAAAAAGAAATAAATATTTGAATGTAGTAAAATTAAAAAAATAGATATTTGAATAGGAGCTGTTGTCCTTAAAGGTTTTTAAGTCTACACTGAAAGACCTGGAAGCAGATTCTACAGAATGTGGGTGTTTACATCTCGACTGGTTGAAGGACTGACTCCCAGTTTGACTCTTTTTTGTTTCTCTCTGAACGCACATGTTAGTGTTTTGTCTGCTATCTTTTTGTAACCCTGTAGATCTCATTCTTCTGCTTCACTGTCGTCTGTCCTGTGTGCTGCCGAGGTGTGAGACGGGAGTATTTGTGTTCTTTTCCTCTGACGTTCCTCTCAGGAGGCCAAAACGCTGCGTGTCTAGTCACGCCAGACGGCAGCGGGCTGTTTTAGTACTCAGGTTGCTGAAGGTTGCTCTCTCACCTTGACCCCACTGAAACATGAGAGCTTCATTTCTGTCTCCCTCTTTTCTTCAAATAGCAACATCAGGGTTTTTTTTTTCTCCCAGCAGTATGTTCCGGTGGAAGCGACCGGAAACTTTCCAGATCCTGTAAGTTCAGGATTGTTTGTATTTGTTGCTCTTTGCTCTCGTGTTGGTAGCCTCTTTTCTCTGTTTTCTTTGGATGTTTATGAGAGCATGGCGGGGTTAAGCCTCTTTTGCTTGACGCTGTCGTCTTATATTCCTCTGTTTGTTGTGTCAGAGATGTACTCTCAGGTCATTACGAGCTACTGAGGAGATGTGATTATTGCCACCCAGACGTTTTACTGCATGTGAGACATTGTGTCCTAAACATCGACTGTATACACAAATGGACAGAGTGCCTCAGCCTCCTCCTGTGGATGGAAGCAGTCAGAATATCCAGCGCTGAATTTGTAATCAGAGTCTGTGCACCTCTAAAGCTCAGCTGTGCATCACTCTGTTCTTTGTGGACAGTTTTTCTTATTTCTCATTGTCGATTATATTTCTTATTGTTGTTTAAACTGCATACCTACTATTTATTTCATTGTATCTCTGCTGAATGCTTTCACAAGAGAAACGTCCCCCACCTCATATTTCTCTTTCTTTAAAAACATTTTGATGGAGTTTTAGAAATAAATCAAAAAGACATCAGGGTAGAAAAGTGCAGGACAAACAGAATCCTGCTGCGGTAACAGTGGTACCTGATGTAGTACAAAAGCCCTCCCACCCCCCACCTATGTAAAAATCTGTAATTAGACCTGTTCCTATTGACAGAAAAAAATGCAGCATCTCCAATATGAGACAAGACATTACGTCCCGAAGCCCCCTGCCAGCTCCTGTGATATTTCTGCTTATTTGAATGTTTTGTTCCTTTGTGCCTTCGTCCATATAAAGAAGTTCTGATCAACTCATTACTGAACTTTAGAGATTCTCTTCACTCGACCAGACTCTGAAAGTTACCCTCTTATCTCTGACTGTTTCAGCTCCCTGATAGACCACAGGGCAGACTGTGGGGGGGTCACAGGGGGGTCAAAAGAAGGGAACTGATCTATAGTGTCAGTTTGATTCTCGTACACTTTCACTAAACCTCCCCCCCCCCCCCCTCTCAGCTCATCCCGGCTTCGCTGGAATGCAGCAAATCTGATGGCTACACAGGAAGTCCTTTTTGTACTCGTGCAAAGATCCCGGAGCCAGACAGCATACGAGAGCGATGTCATCCCCGCTCGAGCCAACATATCTTTGTGCTCGCTCACCGCATAACAAAGACGTAAATAAACACTGTTACCCCCACCGGTCTGCAACTGTCAGTCCAATTAGGCAGCGACGTGATGGAAAGCCTCCGTTTGTGTTTTTTCCCAGCCTCGCCGTTACCTCTGACCCCCCGCGGCTCGTGCCCGAGGTGATTTTCGTTATTAGTCCACAGGGTCAGTGTTTAGCCCCCGTAGCCATCAGTAGCTGGATGAAATCTGCAGAGTCAACACTCTGCCTTTTCCTGGCTGTTAGCTGCATTAGCATGCTGAAGCCCCTGCAGGCTGCCCCCCCCAGACATCCTCCCTCGGGCCTGATAACATCTCTGTCCCGTGTGTTCATGTGAGCTCCGAGGCCGGGGGGGTCTGCACATGTTGATGCAAAGAAGCTTTCTAGGAAGTCAGTTCAATTGAAGTATGTAACACCAGAGAAAGGTTAGCAGGAACAAGCTCCGAGTCGTGGTAGATAAGAAATCGTTCTACAGAACTCGCTAGTGACTCAGCTTGTTTTGACTTTCTATTGACAGATTTCTTTTTACCTGGAAAGGCTTCCAAACACACCCTCAGGATGAACGCTAACAACAGAGAGATGATGACAGTGTGCCTTTTCCTGCAGATTAATAAACATGGCTCCCACAGGGGCGTCTTTGTCCATCCGGGCCACCATCAGTCCCCCACGACAACACCCATGCTCTCCCCTGACAAACACCCTTTAGCGTCCGAGGTCCTGACTTCCTGAACCTCCAGTTTAAAGTAGAACTAAGGCGGAGAAGTGGAGCAGAGCGGTGTGACCAGACGCTGCATTTTCCAGGAAGCCGAGCCTTCGGGATCGAAACAGTAAATGTTTTGTTACGGCTATAAATCACAACATTGTTTAATTAGCATCCTCCAAATTCTCATTCATTGCGGTGTGCTTCTGAGATGCTTTCCTTCTTTGGGGTTTTCAAACACACATATTTCTCAAGATATTCCGCCCATCCATTCTGCCACTTAGAGAGAGAGAGAGAGAGAGAGAGAGAGAGAGAGAGAGAGAGAGAGAGAGAGAGAGAGAGAGAGAGAGTGGTAATTACACAGGAGGGAAATCTGCTGAGGGACTAAAATGGGCCATTGTGATAATCCTCTTGGAGGGGGTTTACAATCCAGGACAGATAAAGCAGCAGACGTTTACTTATCAGGCTTTCCTCATGACACATTTTTTATTTTTTTACCATTTAACAAAAACAGCTTCAACGTCTGTAGCAGATAACGCCCCGCGCTGAAAGATTTATAAAGCCCGAACAGATGATGATGATCGATTAAAAAGTTGAGTTCTTGTAGTGTGTGGAGAGAAGCAGCAGGATGACCCACACAGCAACGAGCCCGGGAGGAGGGGCCCAAAGTGAAAGAAGATTTGAAATCAGTGCAGCCTGGTGACCAACTGTGCAGTTTGAATCACTCTTTACGCACCTCACATCATCTTTAAATAAAAGTTATAAAAGTGCATGTCGTGGGGCGCTGGTGGGGCAGTGGTTAGTGCGCGCCCCCCATGTATGGAGGCTGTAGTCCTAGCGGGCAGCCCAGGTTCAAATCCGACCTGTGGCTCCTTTCCTGCATGTCATTCCCCTCTCTCTCTCTCTCCCTGATTTCACACTCTATCCACTGTCCTATCTCTACATTAAAGGCACAAAAAGACAAAAAATAAATCCTGCAGCATGTATCCTCCTCAAGACTCAAATCTATCATTTAAACTAGAACAGTCCCCCCCAAACTCGTCTCCCCTCAGACAAAAATCCTCACGCTTTGATTAAATACTCTTCCTCCCTCTCTGCTCTGACCCCGAGCTTCACCTGAACCTAATCTCTTAGGGGCATCTGGGCCACAAGAAACCCCGTCAGCCTGAGTAAGACGATGCCTTGTTGGTGGTGGTCTCTAAAGACCAGCAGGGACAATGGATCAAATGCAACCTGGGAAGCTTTAACCATTGTTGTGGCTCTCTCATGCCCACTGTGACCCCCCTGCCCCTCCTCTGATAGCTCTCTCTCTCTCTCTCTCTCTCTGCCTCATGCTGCAGGAGGAGGACTTTACTGATTTACTTATCTCATCCACCTGAAACCCAGAAAACAGTTTCTACTCTCTGAATGCTCACTCGTGTTTTTAATCTGATTCTTGGGAATTCCCTAAAATCGTATCAAGACAGTTTGGAAAGCTCGAGTGTGCAGGTCGATAAGACCCACTTTCGAGGAAGAGGAAGGATTTACAGAACACCAGATAACAAGGAACAGGATTTCCTGCAATGTGAATGATGATCAGTTCACAATGTGAAGAAAATCTGATAAATGCTTTGTCTTTGCATGCAGGCTCTTTGCACAAACACTGCCCCCCCCCCCCCCCCCCCTTACTCACTAATAAAACATGAAGCATCAGTCACACACAAAGCGTTCAGATACAAGTGCACTCAGGAGAGAAGCTTGGCAAATATGATTGCAATATTTAACAATAACAGCCTCATGACTGCAAAAAGTCATAAAAATTTCATTATGCATTTTCAGAAAGAAGCCACGCACTGACAGCTGCCGAGAGAAAAGGCAAGTTTGGAGAAGTGAGAGCTTATTTGTGTCTTTATTGAGTGGCGCTGCCAGTTTTTCATGAATAACACAATAAAAGAGTCGGGTGGCGCTTCACAAAGCCTCCAGGCTTCCAAAATGTTTGAAAAATGGGATTTTCTTTCGCCAGTGGAATCCCAAGGAATCCGATCCCTGGATATCAATCTCTGTCTGCGTGATAAAGACGATGATGACAGAGGAGTTGATCACCAGCTTAGGGTGGGGTCCGTGCATATTTGTCTGCACTTCTACAGTAAACGCTGCCGTCTCCACCCAAACTCAAACCACTCCACAGACTTGTCTCTTTCCCCGAGCTGTCTGCAGACATCGAGTCTGACATGTTGAACACGCTTGCCTCTACCTTCATCCCATTAACCGTTTCCACAAGACAGGACCGCGAGGAGCCTCGGCTAATGAGAAAACAACGTGTATGTAATCAGCTTTTGAGAGAACGAGGGGAATTCAGCAAACATCAGAGAAGCTATCGCTGGCTGAGAGCTGCTTATGATACAGGCTGGTCCTGCTGCTGCCAGCTGGCACAGGCGCCCTGGCAAAACCAATGCCTAGTGGTTAATGGATCATAAAGGTTTGCTGGGAGCCGCTTCACAGCTCGCCTTGATTTAGCAGTGTAACACAAAGCCATTAGTGCAGCTATTCAGTACAAGCAAGCATGGCGTTCAAGGCTCCATCCGGGAAAACACAGACGTACAGCACTTGTAAATAATCAGGTCTGGGCAAGTGGCACAGAAACAGCTTCTCGTTTCATCAGAAAGAAATGATACAGCTTATCACATCATAACAGTAACAGTTATTGGCGTGGAAAAAGAGGCAATTATTCTCAACTGCTTCATGTAAAACCACGGGTGCAATTTCCTAACCGTTCTGTCCGCAAAGGCGATCCATTAAATTCCAAATCATGCCAGTGTTTGCAGCTTATTAAAGGGAGACGTGCAGCCTCCGCACCCCCCCCCCCCCCCCCCCCCCCTTTACACAACTGGATGCATTGTTTATGCAACTCAACAAATCATTAGCTTTGAATGCTAACACCTTAGCATCCTAAGGCTGGATTAAGAGTTCAATATGATTCAATATGACAATAAAATGATTAAAAAGGTGGAAAGAGGAAATGATGACAATAGCTGCTTGTGAAAATATGCTTGAAAAGCTGAACTGGAAAAATTACATTTCTAAGGAGCAATGGGACAATTGTAACCAGTTTATATGAGGAGAACACAACACATCACTGCCAGGGTGTGGATTGACTTTTGTTTGTTTGCAACCACATGTCATATTCCCTCCTTCTGGTGATGCACTGTTGATACTTTCTGCATCGTTGTATCTAATTTCTGTCATCCATTTATTGTCTATTATGTTTCCTACCTGTTTTGTTGTTCCCTTTTAGTCTCTTTGTTTGTTTTTGTAATTGTTTGCCATTATAATATTGTTATAAAAATCAATAAAATATAAATGATAAATAATGATTAAAAAAAAGGTTCTTACCTTCATCCCTCTCCCCAGGAGTCTTTACTTTAACAGAAGATGTTGACTCTCTCTATGTGCAGATAAGTGACACACTGATGATTGTGCGTTGGCATGAGGACAAGCGTGGTGGGCTGACAGAAAAGGATTAAACAGTATTAAGAGTGTCCAGATGTAGGGCCGCATGCACATTCTCTCAAACTGATACTTGGACACACTGCGCTGATCAAACCTGCTCCCTTCATCTCATCGCTCAGAAACAATAACCCGCTGAGTGTGTGCACAACAGATCCTGAATGTACACAAAGACAGCTACATGCTAGCTACAGTAGCTAACAGTTAAACCTTTTGTTTTTACACATGTGCTTTGTATCATTTGGCCGTCTGTTGTTCTAAAGCTGATTATGGAGCGCCAGATGGACCCCAGAGGCCACGCCCAACACCCCCTCTGCACCACCAGCCCACTCCTCAAGAAGGACTCACATCTGGGTCAGGCGGCTGCACAATGGAGGTAAGAGAGAGGAGATTTTTTTTTTTGCGTATTGTGTCACATGCCAGATTTCTATGGCAACCCTGAAGGTTCAAACACAACAACATGTCAGAGAGAAAGAGCATTTTACTAAAAGTAAAATAAAGACTTGGCAACCTTTCTCAAAACGCACAATTAGTTTAAAAAACACATTTCACTGAACGTCAGTGCTCCCTGGACACCCTGCTCTCTGGACACCCTGCTCTCTGGACACCCTGCACCCTGGACACCCTGCTCTCTGGACACCCTGCTCTCTGGACACCCTGCTCTCTGTACACCCTGCACCCTGGACACCCTGCACCCTGGACACCCTGCACCCTGGACACCCTGCTCTCTGGACACCCTGCACCCTGGACACCCTGCACCCTGGACACCCTGCACCCTGGACACCCTGCACCCTGGACACCCTGCTCTCTGGACACCCTGCTCTCTGGACACCCTGCACCCTGGACACCCTGCACCCTGGAGGCCCTGCTCTCTGGACACCCTGCACCCTGGACACCCTGCACCCTGGACACCCTGCACCCTGGACACCCTGCACCCTGGAGGCCCTGCTCTCTGGACACCCTGCACCCTGGACACCCTGCACCCTGGACACCCTGCACCCTGGACTCCCTGCACCCTGGACACCCTGCACCCTGGACACCCTGCACCCTGGACACCCTGCACCCTGGACACCCTGCTCTCTGGACACCCTGCACCCTGGACACCCTGCTCTCTGGACACCCTGCACCCTGGACACCCTGCTCTCTGGACACCCTGCACCCTGGACACCCTGCTCTCTGGACTCCCTGCACCCTGGACTCCCTGCACCCTGGACACCCTGCTCTCTGGACACCCTGCACCCTGGACACCCTGCTCTCTGGACTCCCTGCACCCTGGAGGCCCTGCTCTCTGGACACCCTGCTCTCTGGACACCCTGCTCTCTGGACTCCCTGCACCCTGGACTCCCTGCACCCTGGACACCCTGCTCTCTGGACTCCCTGCACCCTGGACACCCTGCTCTCTGGACACCCTGCTCTCTGGACACCCTGCTCCCTGGACTCCCTGCACCCTGGACACCCTGCACCCTGGACACCCTGCTCTCTGGACTCCCTGCACCCTGGACACCCTGCTCCCTGGACGCCCTGCTCTCTGGACTCCCTGCACCCTGGACTCCCTGCACCCTGGACACCCTGCTCTCTGGACACCCTGCTCTCTGAACACCCTGCTCCCTGGACGCCCTGCTCTCTGGACTCCCTGCACCCTGGACACCCTGCACCCTGGAGGCCCTGCTCTCTGTACACCCTGCTCTCTGGTTGTCTCTTGTGTGACCCTTCAGCCTTCCCATAAATCTGCCGAGTGATCGCGGTGCTCAATTAACACTCAGAGAATTGCTCGGGATGGAGAGAACGACCACATCCATAACGAGGAGAAGCCGCGGGTTCACTGCGAGTTCTGCGATAATAACAAGGTGGACCTGGTACAATGAAAAATGGGTGCAGGCCCAAAACTATAATGGCAGCTATTGTGCTGGTGGTCACACAGCCACTCAAGTGAAGTATCCAGGAAGGCCATTTCATTACATCCAATAGAGCCTCAATCATGTGTGAAATTTGCAGTTTGAATGGAGCTGCGATCATATCAGTCATCAGCGGGCGCACTGGAGGCTAATGGAGCTCCTTTCTTCCTGCTGACTCTCTGAGCTTAATATAACCTTTTATTAATCAATCATTCTCTTTGTGCTGAAACACGGAGACCTCTGCAACATGTTTCCTCCAGATTAGAGGAAAACTCGGTTTGTTCTGCTGGAGGGAAGAAATCAGTCAAAGTGCAGCGTGTGTTTGATGTCCAGTCAGCAGTCCTGCAAAGAGTTTCTTTAACTTTAACATCCTGAGTTTGGACCCCAATGGAGGGCAGGGCCAATAAAGAACATTTAGAAGAACAATCTTTAAGAGACGTTTAAGACTATTACATCTGAAGCAGTTTTTGACCCAGAAGACATTTCTGTGAGGAGGTTCCTGGTTTGAATCCCCGTCTGACGGGATTCTCTCTGTGAGGAGGTTCCTGGTTTGAATCCCCGTCCTTCAGGAGTCTCTCTGTGAGGAGGTTCCTGGTTTGAATCCCCGTCCTTCAGGAGTCTCTCTGTGAGGAGGTTCCTGGTTTGAATCCCCATCCTTCAGGAGTCTCTCTGTGAGGAGGTTCCTGGTTTGAATCCCCGTCATTCAGGAGTCTCTCTGTGAGGAGGTTCCTGGTTTGAATCCCCGTCCTTCAGGAGTCTCTCTGTGAGGAGGTTCCTGGTTTGAATCCCCGTCTGACGGGATTCTCTCTGTGAGGAGGTTCCTGGTTTGAATCCCCGTCTGACGGGAGTCTCTCTGTGAGGAGGTTCCTGGTTTGAATCCCCGTCTGTCGGGAGTCTCTCTGTGAGGAGGTTCCTGGTTTGAATCCCCGTCCTTCAGGAGTCTCTCTGTGTGGAGGTTCCTGGTTTGAATCCCCGTCCTTCAGGAGTCTCTCTGTGAGGAGGTTCCTGGTTTGAATCCCCGTCCTTCAGGAGTCTCTCTGTGTGGAGTCTGCATGTTCTCCTCGTTCATGTGTGGGTTCTCTCCTGGTTCTCCGTCTTCCTCCCACAGTCCAAAGACATGCTCTTTAGGTTAACTGCTGACTCTAAATTGTCTGTAGGTGTGAATGTGAGTGTGGCTGGTTGTCTGTCTCTATATGTCAGCTCTGTGATTGGCTGGTGAACAGTCCAGGGTGTAACCCCGCCTATCGACCAATGACAGCTGGGATCAGCTCCAGCCCCCCTGCAGCCCCGAACAGCAAAAGTAGAATAGATAATGGATAACAGTTTTGTCTTAATAGAATAATCTTGGGATAAATTGTCTTTAAATCTGTACTTAAAGTCCTGGTTCCTAGAGAATCAATCCTGATGATCTCTGTGATCCAAGGGAGATTTATCAAGCGTATCAATGAGGTTGTTCTTGTGGTTTAGAGTGAAATGTCTTGACCACTATTGGATAGATTGGTATTCAATTTGAAGTGGAGAAAAGAACTCAAACTCTTTGTTTTAGGGCCATCAACGGCTCACAACATCTTCCAAAACTTTGGTTCAAGACAAAGAGTGAGCCACCCAGAACTTCTCAGAACCCTCTGCTGTAAATGAATACACAAGAGTCTGAACTGCTGGAAGGACGACCAAGATGGTGAACAGAACCTACAGAAAAGTCATTGTTTAAATTGTCAAGATTGATCTTTATGGAGGAGGCGGCTCACACCCAGAATCTGGGAGAGTTTGTTCCCAAAGGCAGAAAGACTCTGATCTGACCTGACAATAAAAACATTTCTATCATGTTAGCTTATTCTGCTACGTCTCTTTTCTCTCTATGGATTCCTTTATACCCAGACCCTAATGTGTCCTGTGCTCACCGCCGTGTCCGACATGAATGGTGCTGCTTTATGAATGCAAAGACGAGGAAGTGTGCGGCAAAGATCAAATGCTGACATTTGAGATTCACTCACAGCTGCAGGAAGCAGAGGAAGCCCCAAAAGGGGGAAGTGATGCAATTGGAATATTTGCACTGATGATTCACAAAGGCAGTTAAACAAAGAGAGCAAAGGATTTCATCATCATCACCACAGAGAGAGTCGATCTTAACTTTGTGAATTCAGTTTTTATTTAAGATGTTATGCGGCTTCTTGTGCTTCTACCCGGCAAGTACAAATTAGTGCAACAAGTTTGAGTTGAGAGCTGAACACGCTGCAGCAGCACAAACACATCACCCAGTTTAGGGTCACAGAAAGGACTTCAGGAGGAGGAGGCTGCAAAATGTTGAGAGTGTGCAAATTTAAAAACACATGCAAAGTCCAAAACAAATTAACCGCAAGAGAAAACATGTTCTGCAAAAATCCCAAACAGCTGTAAACTAGTGCATGAAGTTTGAGGTCGATAGCAGAAAATAAACAGCAACAACACAAACAAGCGGCATAAGAGAAAAAGATGCAAAATATAGAGACGGATGCAAAAGTCCATAACAGACGCAAAAGTTTAATATGAATATGAGCTGCAAAAAGCATCAACAGATGAATTCAAAGGAAATTCATAAACTATGCAAAGTCCAGAACACACAAATCAAGAAAGGAAATGGAAATAAAAACTCTGCCGATCCCGTCCTGACAACAGAACTGTGTTTGAAACATCATGCAAAATATAAAATATATATAAATATAGCCTACTGTCAGAGATCAATGACTCTTTGATTCAGGCCGAGTCCACATGTGGGCGAGGCTTTTCCTCCTCAGTTCAAAGAAAAAAAGAATCCTGTCCCAACACGCTCAGTTCTCAAAAACATCTTCGTCCACATGAAACTGCAAGACGCAACGCTACAGCTTTCATCAGCACACCGAGTCAACGACTTAAGCAGATCGATGTCCTTAACACGCAGACTTCTTCTCACCATTCCTCTGTAAGGACCATTTCATTTTTAAAGTTGTTGCACCAACCCGAGGTCCAAAACCGCAGAAGTTGAAGCAGCAGTGATCTCCGTCGTCCAATCAGGCGTCTCTGCTCGTCATCATAGTGGGAGAGTAACTGTGTGTGTGTGTGTGTGTGTAAGCGTGTAAAAAGTCCAGTTAGCATCGTTAGCACCAGCGCTAGTTTGGCTACGTCTGCCATCGGTCTAATCTTATGAAAACTAAAGAGACAGCGTTGCACGATGACTTCACACCGTACAGCGTGACGTTTTGAGTTTCTGAACATCTTCACCCTGGAAGGAGTTTTACTAAAGGAGAGTTTACAGTGACCTACTGTAAAACGCTGTTTGCATTCGAAAGGTCAAAACGGGAGCGTGCCTATGTTCCCACATTTCCTTTTTTCATAAATTTGTATCAGATTTTTTCCCCCTTTCTCCCAATTTGGTAGCCAATTACACCCAACCTATTATCCAGTAGCGATGGACTACAGATGGAATGTAGCTTTTAACTAAATCTGGTGCGCCCATCTCTTTGTTTATTGCGAACATTTAATGTAAGTGCACATTGTCCCTTTAAATAAACAAACTAAACTAAGAACAGAGGCCTCGCGTTGACTAGCTTCCGGTCAGATCAGTCGAATGAAGCGCAGCAACTGGACGCAAACCATAGTTGGCAGTACATCAATAACTCTGGAGAGCCGGGTTGGTATGGGGGGGGGGGGGGGGGGGGGGGGCGGGGGGGTGGGGGGGGGGGGGGGGGGGGGGGCTCCTGGGATGCTTGGAGTCACTTTCCAGGCCTCTGGAGGCGTCATAGGCTCATGGATAGAAATGTGGGAACATCGGGCTGACCCCGGTCAAAACGCTCAGAAAAAGTTTGTTTTGAGAATCAGCCGCCTACGTGAGGACACGGCCTCAGATAATTGGAATATTTAGATTCACATGCCAATAATAGATTTCAAGAGGACACATTTAAAAAATAATAAGCAGCCCGTTTCTTTTAATCGACTCTGCAGCTTTTGTTCCTCTGCTCGCCTCGCTCATTAAGACACAGTGACATCATCTGCGGTCTGGGCGTGTTGAACACATCGACTTTGTTTACAGCTGAGCGAGGAACAGAGGTGGTCAGTTCCCCCCACAAACCCTTTCATTTGCACTTAGTCGGCCTTGTTTTTTATGATGCTGTGAACTATAATGCATACAAGGAACATCCCATTAAGACACTGATATAAACGTTTAACGAGCGCACACAAAGACGGTGCAGTCGACACATGACGTCATCGTTATCTCTGGAGTTTAAGGTACAGCCTGCCGGGTGCTCAGCAGGGGGTCCAGAGCACACGTTTGATTTATCACAACATGTTTGTGTTGTGAGTCACGTGGCAGCTTTGCAGAAAACCGACTCTTTTGGCTTTTGGGTTCTAGTAAAAAAAGTTTAAACGTCTAGACGACGCACCAGAATAGAAACAGGGACGGATTGAGCCGAGTGTAAACTCCGTCCTACCCACGGGATCGCTGAACTTTCTCACGGCTAAAAAGAAAAAGCATCCTCTGCGTTCTGTTGTTTGACTTCACAGTTCAGTGGATCTGTTGATTCAGCAGTGAGGACGGCTGAGATAACAGACGTATCTGATCTCGATTCAAAGCGTGCACAGGACACGGATCCAAAATGTTTATTGAGGAAACTCGTTCAACTTCAGATATTTAAGGAACTTAAGTCTGTAATCAAGAAAACAGAGGTTTCAGATGATTGTTCCACGACTGAATAAAAGGTGTAAAATGAAGGAATTTGACATTTTTACATCCGTTTGGTTTCATTTTCAGTAATGGAGGATTGTGAATGGTACCCAGGTGATGATGATGGGGGAATATTCACGGGGGTCATAGTTTGAAAATAACTGAGACACAAAGGAGAACATCAGGGGGAGTCTTCCTTTGTTTTAGGGTGAACTCACAGAAGGCAGTCCATACTGTACCAGAGCACGTTTGACCCCTAAAGTCCAGTTCATCTGACAAGTGTGACACCAAATTTCCACAGTCCGTCAGCGCTGCGCACTACACCACTGTTTACTGGAACTTTTGTCAGTGTTTGTATGGAATCTTGTTTCCACAGCGAGGGTCGCGGTCTGTCTCTGGAGCTTGCCTGCAGAGCCACTCCGTTCTGCTCCGTTTCAAATACGCTGCGAGTCAATTATCGATGGAGTACGCTGTAAGAACGAGACAAGCTGGAGGACGATATGCCAAAAGTTAGTATTAAACAGCATCTTAAATATGACAGCCGCCAGCATTTGGCTTCAAAACTCCCCAGTAACCATTGGGTGACATCACTGAGACTACGTCCATGTTTTATACAGTCCATGGTGATAGCTTAGCAACATCTGATGCTAAACATCCATCACTGAACATTGCATTCAAAGTGGAGAATCTGAGCAGATGTTTGCTAACTGCTAACCATGAAAGCATTTTGTAACTCTACAAGTCATGAGCAAATTAAATTAATATGTTTAGATTCTGCCATCTTCATCCTCTGATTCTGACACAAGATCTGTGAAGATCTGCCTAGCAACACAGCCGTCACAAACGGCCTAAAGAGCAGAATCAGCTGTTTTTAAGTTGGTCTTGCCGTTATAGATGTTTATTTGAACTCTGAGTTCAGTGGATGTATAATGGGACTGAACTTTGTATTTGATTCTTTACTGGTCTTTACAGAATCCAAACTTTCAGAGCTTCAAACTTCCACTGTGAGTGTGTGAGTCAGGCTCCAGTTATCCCGTCTCTCCGTGCTAATGAACAATGACAAACAGCGTTGAAGGATCAGGATCTCTCCGAGCGCTCTCCACAGGCTTCATAGAGAAATCAATTCATCACAGGCTCTGGGTCTGAGGCGTGCCAAGCTTTTAACTGCAACACAAGACGTGCTCGGTGCTGCTAACGGGGCGAGCGAGGAAGAAGATTGATGGGCCAGATGAAGCTCTGTTATGACTAACCTCGCTCAGCGGTTTTTCTGAGGGGTGCTGGAGGAGAAGCGTTGAGCGGCACAGCTTCATACTGAGGATGTCTGAACGATCTGATGTGCATTGTTTTGGGTCTTCAGTAAACAATCAGTGACCCCGCCCACGCTAACAAACACCAGCTTTCACATCGTCTCCCCTCTCGTTCAGACTAATGTCTGCCACACGCTCGTTTTTGGGCGTCCGCATGAGCAACTCTCAGACAACCGGGGGCGCCATGCCAGAGGTGACATCACACCACATTCTCTCCTCCTATGAGGCGGCCTGCTGCAGGATGTTTAAGGAGGGTGACATGACAAAACCCACCTCTGCTTACCAACGCTCACGTGTCGACGCCCTTTTTATGTGCAAGGGTGTGAGAGTGCGAGCATGCCGTTACTTGTGCCAGGTTGCGTGCGTGTTGGAGAGCGTTTGATGATGCTGCAGCTCTGTTAAAGTTTTCCTCTGCAGCCGAGTGAAATGGAGAAGGAGAGAGTGGTTTAATGAAACAGAGGTTTATTGGAGCGCTGAGGCGTTCTTCTATTAGCTCTGGACTTTAAAAAGAAAGAGCCGTTGATGACTGCAGCTCCGCTTGATGTGCATCCAAACGACATACATTAGAGGCTCACATTTCCCTTAAAGGTTTATTTATATCCTCTCATTTCCACTTTAAATACATTTGCATGAGATGAGTCTGCTGCAGCATGAAGGCCTCTTCATGTGTAACCCTGTCATGTCTTAGATGTTGTGAATCAGACGGAGCCTTTGTGTTTGTCCGTCTCTTTTGGGTTTGTTTTTGTGTCAATGTGTCTATTATTTTTAGTTATTGAAGAAATGTTGTGGAATGTTTGTGTAGTGTGAAAATAATAATACATAATATGAATTTGTGAAAATGTATTGTCACAATATAAACTGCGGACCCCAGGAAGAATAGCTTCACGCTATGCTGAAGCTAACGGGGATCCAAATAAAACAAACAAACAAACAAATCTAACCAAAAGAGAAACATGTTCCTTGTTCTCTGTCATGATTTTGGTCTTATGTAGTTTGTATTTTCAGTTTCCTGTTTTAGTAGTTCTCGTTTCCTAGCTTAGTTTCTAGAGTTTTTATTTTGGTATTTCTTATCCCAGTGTTCTGGTGTTTATCTACCCTGTGAGTCTTCAGTGTTTCATGATTTAAGTTGTATTGTCCTCAGTGTTTCTTGTCCTGTCTCTGTGTGTTTCCCTCCAGTCTTGATTGCCCTGATTGTCCTCACCTGTGTTTGATTACCTGTGTCTATTTAGTCTCTGTGTTCCTTCCCTTGTGTCAGATCATTGTTGTAAACTGTTGTTTGTCGTATGTTGGAGTTTCAGTGTTTCTCAGTGCTTATCAGTTTTTGGATTTTCTCAGTTTGGACATTTTGATAGAAAGTTTTAGTTTTTGCCTTTTTGTTTAAATAAAAAGATTTATTAGTTTATTCTGCACTTGGGTCCACCTCCTTGTTTTCCCACACCCGTGACAGTTCTCGTCTTTTAGCGGCTCTATTAATCTCTTTTCAAAATGAAGAATGCGGCCGCTCTCTCTGCCATTAAAGATGATTATTGTTTCCTTATCTTTTCTGACGCCCCCTCGTTCACCACATTGTTTTCTTAACTGGCTCTTGGCAGTGATTGTGATTACACACTTTTTATGTTCCATCTGTTGGAAGCTAGCTTTTTGCCTGAGCTGGTCTGCAGAGTGATTTATATTTCAGCGCTGACTTGCAGATAAAAAGAGACGTGATCGAGCCTTTGTGTCTGTGACGGGACGGAATGTAACCAGGAATTAAGCGAGCTTCAAATGGCCCTAATGCAGCTCAATAATTACCCTCAGTGATTGCAGTTTGTTTAAGAGCGAGAGCGAGAGCGAGAGAGAGAACGCTTCAGAGGTTTCATGTTCCAACATGGTGTTCCTGTTCAGAGCATCACTTATAGGACAGACTTGTGGTCGTCTCTGCGGCTGATATTTGAAACATGAAACAGGCATCACACCTAGAACTTCCCCCGTGCAATCAGGGCTCGTCTCTGCGGGCGTCATGGTGGTTTACGTTCAAGTTCATTGTTTCAGATCGCCCTCCTGAACGCACATCGTTTAGTTCTTACACAGGGAGGGAGACAGTGATGCAGGGAGAGAGAGAGGAAGCAGGAGGAGGAGGAGGAGTGTTTGCATGGTTTTCCCCCCTTAACTTAGCCTCTCTTCCCTGTCTTCCTGCTGCATTCCCCTCGTCTTCACTCTGCAGCCTCTAACAGAAGAAGGCTTCAAGGAGAGGAGTCAGACAGGGATGGGCCTGAAAGAGACGTATTGTGAGGTCACATTCTTCCCAAAACGCAGGCAGGAGCCAAGTCAGAAGCTGGAGGAATTACCCCCATGAATCATGCCCATTGTGATGCCTGCTCAGGATGAGAACATGGAAAGGAATTAGGTACGGCCGAGCCTTATCAGCGTCCCATTCAGACCCGGGCCGGTTGCGAGCAGCCGGACCCGGCCGGTCCCATCATGTAAAGTGTCGGCTGTAATGTGGAATTCCTCCACTGCCATGTGTTGTTACTTAAGGGGTGTGCTGCAGAGCCAAGTTACTGCGCACTTTCCATCCACGCCCGTCCTCCTGTCTGTGCACTTCCTTCCCTCCCATTTACCCAGAGATCTTTGTGGTAGGTCCTGGAGTTCAGGCAATATTAAGTTGCACCTCTTAAAACATGTCAGGCTTTTGTGGTGAAAATTAAAGAATGGAAAAAAAAATGATGAAATGAAATGTTCTGCTGAGGGGCTTTTTTTTCACTTTCATGCAAAAAGATGAGAGGCATGGAAACACATTCTGACGACTTTTATCATTTATTTTTCTTGTTCTCATTCTCTGTGGAGTCCATGTGAAGTGGTGTGTCTTTGGGTGGCATCTTTGGGGATTCAGTTGTCTCGCCGCTGAAGTGAAAGACGTGAGAAAGTAAATGTTTTTACTGCACGTTTTGAGACGATTTAATACATCTTCATGTCGCCTCACCAGAGACCAGAATCCCCCCCACTCTTTGTCTCGAGGCCGTGAGATTCTTACATGATATGACGAATGAAGTGGATTTCATGCTCAACAAAGAAATGTGTTTGTCATTTTTGTCAGGGAGGATGAAAGAGGCAGATATAGAGAGAGTGAAATAATAGAAAACACTGACTGAGAAACATCCCTCTGGTGATTTGAATGAAATGAGCTTCGCTGTATGATAAACTACTGAGCCTTACACGGCTTTGGCTGGAGGTTTTAACCCCTCCAGGACTTTGTGATGGATGGTAAACAATCCTGACGCTCGTCTGAATGAGGTAATAGCAGGAAAACGGAGCGCGACAGGAAGTCAGCATTTTCAGCTGTGTGTGCACAAAAAGACAGAAAAAAAAAAAAAGAAGAATCCAGCCGGGTGAATCAAACTCTCCTCTATCTGTGAGAGAAGTTTCCATCAACGCCAGGCAGGACAGGACAGGACAGGGTGTGTGGGGCAGGAGTCACCCTCCTCTCTCTGGGAAGGGCAGGCCGGGTCGGGCCCCCTATACCTCATAAGGGCATGACACAAGCTGTGACTGCATGCATCCGGGGAGTGAGGACTTTGTCATAACACGGCCGTCTGGCAAAATAAAATAAACACACAGGAAAGAGAGAGAGAGGATGAGGGGGGGCGATAAGGACAGGGGGCAGAGAGAGCAGGTGGGGGGAAAGAGAGTGCTGGGAGAAGGTGGCTGCATGAAACAAAGCGACAAGCCCCCCCAAGTTGATTCCTATTGAGTCAGCCTCGAGTCCATTAGCCCAAATAACATCCAGGTGCTGCTGCGGCTACGGCGGCTGTTTTTCACTCAGGGTGTAAACGACCTGCTCCTTTTCAAGCTCCAACACGGGAGGCCGGGAAACAGGCCAGACAAAGCGTCATGTCTCCCTGGGCTATTCCTCTCTCTCTTCCCCCCCCTCCCCCCTTCATCACCTGAGTCCCATCAGGAGTCCCCCCCGCTGCTCCTCGAGACGTGTTCTGTTCATCCTCCGCTTTTGACATCACCTGCAAAAAGCATCGCCGCTGCTCTCTGATCTGCGTGTGTGTGTTGAATGTGGGTGTCTTTTCTCCCTGGGTGAGACCCCTCTTTCCCCCTCTCCCCCCCCCACCATTAACCGTTACAGTTCCCCTTCCCACAAGTGAGCCGGGGGGGCCTCTGAGCTCGCACCAAATACGCTTTCTTCTTCTTCATGAGTTTAATGAGGAATAAGGAGAAAAGAATGTTTTGGCACAGAACAAAAAAAAAGGTGGAGGGATTTTTTGAAAACAGCCACAGAGGATTTATTTGACAGAGGAGGCAGAGTTAAGAGACAAATATGTGCACATTCAACCACATTACACCCGTGTTACCTCTCATTACCTCCAGATAAGCAGCACTTCACCACAGCTGGCTGCTGTCTCTCAGTAATGACCACTCCACTACAAACGAGCGGCTGCAGCCAAACCCCGTCTCTGTGGTCATTAGTCCTGGACTCCACCTCCTCCCAGTCGCTTTCACAACTGAGAAACAAGCCTGAGTGTTTGTTCAGTGACCAGTTTTAAGGCCGCTTGTCATTCGGGTCATAACGTCTCCTCTATTCCTTTTCTCAGAGTTGTGAAGTTAACGTAACTGGATGACAGTAATCCTGTTACAAAACACAATTAGTGCGTTACAGATTCAGAAACACCTCGATTCTCCATTACACCTTAAAGAGCAATGTGACTCTGTGACACGCACACACACACACACACACACACACACACACACACACACACACACACACACACACCCCACACACACACACACACACACACACACACACACACACACACACACACACACCCCCCCCCCCCACACACACACACACACAAACACAGATTATTACTGCTCTCTGATCTGTGTGTGTTTGTAGCATGTTCAACTGAATGTAAACTGAATTTCCCCTCATTGGATTAATAAAGTCTATCTTCTTCTTCTTCTTCTTCTCCTTCTTCTTCTTCTTCTTCTTCTTCTTCTTCTTCTTCTTCTTCTTCTTCTTCTTCTTCTTCTTCTTCTTCTTGCACTTGGCCGATGCAGACACATTCACACTTCATCAGCTTTCATGTCAACACAACGGAAAACTAAAACGATGTTTTTAAAGGAACACTGCATCAATTGTTGATGATTATCCATGGCTTATGGAGCTTACAAAAACTTTAAAAAAAAGGATTGAAGAAACACAGACATCAAAGTGACCGAAGCAAACCAACAACAGTCCACTTTATTAGACGTACAATATTAAAATCACAGTTTCAGTAGAGAGGAGGGAAGTCTTCTGGCTCACCATTTTCAATCCTCTACACTGTGAAAGTACGTGTCCAGACTGCCTTTACATACATATGGGAGAGAAAAGTTAGGACGATTCTAAAGGCCCAACACTGAACAATATAAATTACATTTATCAAACAAACAATGTGTTTAGCCCACATGTGTTAAAGGTCACATATCCTCCTCCTCCTCTTCTTCAGTGTAAATAAGTCTCAGAGCTCCTCAAAACATGTGTGTGAAGTTTCTTGTTCTAAATCCACTCTGATCCTGTATTTGATCATGTCTATAAACCCCTCTATTTCAGCCCTGCTCAGAACAGGCTGTTTCTGTGTCTGTACCTTTAAATATGTTAATGAGCTGTGTCTGACCACGCCCCCTCTCTTGAAGGGCTCAGGTGTACTTGCTCTTTTTCGCTCCATGTCCTATTGTTTACGGTGAGAAGGCAGACTCAGAGGGCAGAACAAACACCTAGCTGTGGGAGTGTCACCCACCTGGGGGAGGGGCTACTGCCCTTTGTGATGTCATGAAGGGAAAATCTCCAAACGGCCTGTTTGAGCACACATTTTCTGAAAAGTGGAGCAGGCAGAAGACGGAGAGGATGGACTTTTCTCATCATTGGAGGGTTTGTAGACGGACTAGAGACACATGTTAGAGTTAGAGGAACATGGAGAAGAGGATTTAGCAGAATATGTGACCTTTAACCCTGACCTGTCCTGTCATCACCTGCATTGAGATATATGGAGTGACAGTGCTGTGCACAGGGCGTCAACTTGTATGATATTTAATGTCATATGTATATATTTATATATATTTATCCACGTAGTAAATTTCATTTTCTGTAGTTCTCTCATCAGTTGGAGTTCTGCTTTTCTTTCTTTAATGAACTTTACTGGGCCCGCTGTGGTTCAGTGGTAGGTGGGTCATCTCTGCAACCGGAAGGTTGAGGGTTCGATCCCCAGCTGCTCCAGCCACATGATGTGTCCTTGGGCAAGACACTTAACTCCAAGTTGCTCCCGCTGCTTCGTCAACAGTTAATACTGAAGGTCACTTTAGAGGGCAGATATATAAAAACAAAAAATTTGTTCCTAGAGAGTTGACCTTTGTCCAGTTTGCGTTGAGTCACATGACCTTTGCGAGCTCTCAGGATGTGACCATGAAGGTGGACTGAAGACAATAAATAAACGACTCGTGTCCTGCAGAAAGATTTACATGTAGACTCAGGTGAGGAGGTCTTTAATCACTCCATCCCCTCATGCCTCCTTTATGCTCCTGTGTTCTTCATGTCAAAACAAGGAGCTCAATCTTTTCAGGTAGTGATCATGGAAGCCTCATCTCCTTTTCAACCTGATATTTGCTCTTCTTTCTGATGCTTTGTGCCCCCCCCCACCCGTTGAGTCCTAGTGCCCCTCACCTCTGCTTCGCCCCGCGCTGTAAAACAGTTTGAGCTCTGTGTCAACTCCCCATGAGGATGTCTGTGAAACATTCACTCAGCGGGGATACAGGCGGTTACAGGAGGCTGCATTGGGGACAAACCAGGCAGAAAATCCACTCATCCCTGTGGTGATCATTACATGTGGTATGTTGACATGATACGAGCCCGGGCGCTCTGTTTGAGGTGAGGAGACACAGATCACCGGGTGGAGGATTTCAGCCTCAGAACAGCCTGACAGGGGGAACAAAGAAGAAGAGCTATGATCCTTAAGCTGCATAATGACGGGGTGCATGTCATCCATAAACTCTGAACTCATCTATGTTCTTTGTGATCCTCCAGCTTGTCACTCTGCTCAGTTATACATCAAGTATTGTTGAAGGAGTGTCTGGAATCAGTCCAGCTTCATTATCGCTTCACTACAGATTTATGTAAAGAAGGGAGGATCGAGAGTTGTGAGTGAAACGTGCAAGCATAAAGAACAGGTATGCGTGTGTGCATACCACATGTGTGTTCTTATTTTGTGTTTGTACATGCCACTGCTGCAGAGTTTTTTGTGAGGCATTTATCTCCTTGGAGAAGCCCGCAGGAGGGAAAGCTGTTCCAGTGCAGAATAAATGTTATTTATGGCCACTCTGACAGACGCTCATACAGGAACTGCTCATACGGAAGCCAAACTCCGAGGACTTGGCGTAAACATACCAAGTGGATAAATCCCATTTTCAGAAAGCTGCTCAACACACAGCGAGAGGGATTTATGTCTCCGGTACAGAATGAGAACCATAGTTTGGAATATTTCAAGGACCTCTGAATTGTTTAAACAAACAGTGGAAGAATGAGCAGTGATAGACAAAGCAGACACACATCTGTATCTGCAGCGACTACAGAAGTATTAGAGGTGGCCATGACGGGTTTAGCGCCCCTTTCAAAATAAAATTCAGCCTTCCACGATGGTCAGAGGTGAGAGGAAACAGAGAACACACACTTCTTTTTCTTATGTAGTTTTGAAGGTTACACTTTTCTGAAAACGTTTGACTTTAGTCTGCTGAATATTAACACAAATATCTGCACTCCTCACGTATTTAAAACCAACTTTTATTTACTTTAGTTTCAATGCATTTGAGGAGAATCATCATTAAAGGAGATCTATTATCCTCACTCTCCCCATTCATGATGTCAGTCTGGGACGCCTGTAGAGCAGCATTGTGAGATGTGCAGCTCAAAAAATCTCCTTATTGATCTGATACTGTCATCAGTAAAATCCCTCATTTCAGCCTCTTCCTGAAAAGCTTCATTTCAGCTACTGTCTCTTTAAGGCCCGCCCCTCACCTCATGCCCACTCTCCTCTGATTAGCCAGCTCTGTTTGCAGACACAGGGACATTTGAGTGAGCCTCCTGGTGGGCTGTCCGACAACTTTGGTGGGCGACTCCGGTCTTTAAGAATTAAGATTTTTACTCCTGTTTCTATACTTCTACAGGATTAAAAAATGTGTGAACTCGTGCCACCTCTGACCATGCTATTCGCTATTTTTATTGAACCACTGCAGCCATCCATCAAAAACAAAGCATCACAGGACTCAAAACACAAAATATGCATCATAAAATCAGCCTTTATGCAGACAACAATCTCCTTTATCTACAAAAATCATCATCGTCCGTACCTGAAACCATTCATCTCATAAACACTTTCTCAAAAATCTCAGACTACACTATAAACTGGTCCAAATCAACTATTCTCCCTCTCAGTCCAAATAGTTTGGATGTGGCAGCGAAAACATCACCAAACTCCCTGCGCACCTCGAACATCACTTATTTAGGAATTAATATTTCCCCCAGGCTGTCAGAGTTAATAAGTCTCAACTTCAACCCCCTTCTCAAAACAATAGATGATGAACTCCACCGCTGGATGACCCTACCGCTATCACTCATAGGTAGAATTGCTACAATAAAAATGACCATATTGCCCAAAATTAACTACCTCTTCTCTATGATCCCAATAAAGCCCCCACAATCCTGGTTCAAATCCCTTGACTCCATCACTACAAAATTTTATTGGAAAAACAAAACAGCCAGAATTAAATGAGAAACATTACAAAAACCCAAACCCCATGAGGTCTACAAGCATCTAACTTTCTCCACTACTTCATTACCCACCAACTACAATACATTCACAAATGGACCAATCCCATTGACTCTGACAACTCCTGGAAAGACATTGAACAAACATTATGCAAAGAAATCAACATCTCAGACCTTCCTTTCATTAGCCCCTCTATCAAACGCCACCCCTGTTTTAAAATCCCTACCATAGCAACAACTCTGACGGCCTGGTGGAAATTTCACCAAATAACTAACACCACTATTTCTTACACCAAACAAACTCCCATCTGGAACAACCCGGACTTTACAATAAACAAGAACCCACTCCACCTCTCAGCATGGATCACTAAAGGCATCACACTCTTGCCTTTGGGGAACAGCACTTTTGAGAATATCATCAAATTCATTCCTCTATAAAAAGCTAAATCAATATTATCACATCCAACTTTGAACTTCCACCACTAACCACAGACATAATCAATATCAAAACAAGGAAAAAAATATTATCTAAAATCTACAAAATAATCCTGAAATCTGACCAAACAGTATCTGTACCCTTCACAAAATGGGAAACTGACCTCCAGATAGCCCCCAATGCCGACTTCTGGACCCAAATCTGCAGAAACATATTCTCCATATCAAACAATATAAACCTACAACTCATACAATACAAGATTATTCACAGAGTTCACTACACGGGTGAGAGGATGTTTAAAATGGGCCTCACTGATTCTACATTATGCTCACACTGCTCACAAAACACCACAGACGGGACTGTACACCAATAAAACACTTCTGGCATGACATCACTGACCACCTCTCTGCTCTTGAGCTGCCACATCCCATGTTCACCCACACTCTGCCTACTAGGAGACATATCTACCATCAACTCAAATATCACATCCAGCAAAATACTCCTCATAGCCTTAACCATCGCCAAGAAAACTGTCCTCATGAACTGGAAGTCGAGAAAAAAAATCCACATTGCATATTGGAAAAACTTACTCATTGAATATATATCAATGGAAAAACTATCTGCCTCACTCAGAAATCAAACTGTCGAATTTGAATCTGTCTGAAACCCAATAACCAACAACCTCAACTCATAACTACCCCCACAACATCCCACCCATCAACTCTTTCTGCCTGTGCACCAATCACACCCAACACACACACACACACACACACACACACACACACACACACACACACACACACACACACACACACACACACACACACACACACACACACACACACACACACACACACTTACAAGTGACTGCATTTTCATACACTTTTATTTTTTCTCAAACCAACCTCATAACCCCGGCTGCAGTCAACTTCCGCTAAAACATAATCATTACACAAACTCTCACCTCTCACACCACAACATTGTTTAACATCAACATATTCAACACATACCACTGCTCAACTCTTCAACTCTCTTCCACCTCTCAAGTCCCCCTTACTAAGCACCTTCTCTCCCTCCCCTTCTCTCTCTCTCTCTCTCTCTATTGCTTCTTTCACTTTTTGTATCCTTTCTTAGGTATTTCATATAATTTTGTAGTTTTTCTGTTCATAGTATGATGTGTGTCTATTTGTCTTATTTTTTTTTTTTACTGTATTTTGGAGCCGGTGTCCTGACCTTGTCTGTTTGGTTTTTTTGTGCCTCATTTGTATATCACCAGTTTTCAATTCAATTCAATTTATTTTGTATAGCGTCTGGCAGGTTGTCAACCAACGATCTTGAGGAGCCTAAGAGAGCTCAAGAGCTCTCAGGAAAGTAGGTGGTTAGTGACTGAGATTTACAGATAGATACATGCAGTAATATGAGTAATACGGTAGTCTAAGCCTATAGCAGCATAACTAAGAGCTGGTCTACACCAGCCCTAACTATAAGATTTATCAAAAAGGAAAGTTTTAAGTCTATTCTTAAAAATACAGACTGTGTCAGCCTCCCGGACCCCGGCTGGAAGGCGGTTCCAGAGGAGAGGAGCCCGATAACTGAAGGCTTTGTCACTTTATTGCACCTAATAAAAAAAAAAAGAAAAGAAAAGCTTTTGGGACGGGCTTCTTGTTTCACAAAGCTGGATTTCATCACAGAAAAAGATCGCTATTTAACCGGATGGACGTGCACGTGCTGAGGCGAAAGTCACACCTACGCAAATGCATTTTTTGCTGCGTGGTCATTTTAGAAAACCTCCGGTTGTGTTTGTTGAGAAACCTCGTCTTGCCCTCTCCCTGCCCTCCCTTAATGCACTCTGTTCCTCTGCGGTACTGTACATTAGTGCTGCACCACTTTATTACACTTTATTGGGTTTGATGTGCTCAGTAAAAAACACACGGTCGCCATGGTAACGGGGAGCGCTACAGCACAGTGAAAGCTCTTATTTGTTTGCCGGATTGGTTTTCCTCGCCCCCTCGCTGGTCCGCTGCCTTTGGGTTGGACTCGCATGTTTGAGAGAACAGCAAATGGTCGCTGCGTTTTTGGAAAGGCTCCATTTCTGACCCAATTCTCCACTCGACGGTGTAAGCGAATACAGCTTGTTATCGAAGACATATCCAATAAAGGGGTGTGTGACATTTCTGGATTCATTGGGTGCGTTCCAGTCACTCTGCAGCCTTCAGCACATGGCTATGACAGGTACTGTTTTATACTAATGCGTGCTCTAAGTACCACATGATCAAAAACATGTGTGCCACAATCGCTTTAAAGGAAATGTAAGACAACAGCTGATGCCCAAAATACAATCCAGACCCCGATGTTGAAGATTAGAAATGTATCCTTGGATCAAAGCTGAATTACAAACCTGGAGGGAGATGAGAGAAGAATACAAACGAGATGATGCTAAAGGTCTAAAGCTCATAAAACAGAATATGTATTTAAAGGATCACAAAAGGAATCATATCTCGCTTTCACACCTGCACAAAACTCCTGAATCACCTCTGAGGTTTTCTGGTGTGAGCTGCATGTGTGAACACTAACAGACACATTTTCCAACCCTCCTCTAGTGTTTGCTCTGAAGGAGGGCGGGATGTCAAATGTAGAACAAGGTGTGGATTTCAGGAAGCCGCCCCCCCTTGTATATTTTCTGCCCAGCGATAAAACTCTGCTGGTTTGAATTTCACATTAAAAAGCACTCTGCATGAACCTGCAGCTGCAATCTAACAAGTAATTCTGAGGAAATGTAGAGATTCAGTTGAGCTTCACTGATGATACACACATTAGTCATTTTTATTTCTGCACTCACAGGACGCTGGTTACGCCCTGAAACCTGCAACGATACAGGAATGAAGAGATAGAATAATGTGCATGTTTTCAGACGCCTCCCTGTCTCCCTGCTCGCGCTCTACCTCTTGTGTGCACAAGCCCACAATCAAAGCATGAGCTGAGGTCCACTTCTGGAACAACGGCGCTCGTGCATGTAAGTGAGGGGGCGTGGCTTATGAGGGAGCACAGAGGGGAGGGGGGCGGGTGCAGACAGAGCACTGAGGGAATGCTACTTTCAAAATCATTATAGTTTTAGAAAATGAGCATCCCTGCCTTTAAGTACAGACGGATTATTTTGGAGGGAAGCAACAACAGACCCTTTGATGCTGTCGTATCTTAGCAACAAGTTCAACATTTTCATTAACTTCCTCTCTCTGCTATCTTCCTGAAACTTCTCTTGTGTGCACACTTTAATCTCTCCTGAACTGTATTCTAATAACCTTCAGAAGAACCTGAGCGCTGTCATGCAAACTGCTGTCCGGACATAAACAAACAAACAAACAAACAAACAAAGAGAGAAACAGCTGAGCAGCAGATCCATCGTGAGGTTCTTTCCCCGTTACAGTTGAAGTAATTGCATCATCGTGTTGAAGTGCTCTGAGGGGCTACAGCATCATTAGCTGCTGGTTCACATCCAAACTTCAGGACCTTTTTACAGTCTGAATAAATCAGCTCTCTCACAGTTCTCAAACTAAGGAGGTCGTTTCGTTGATCTCTGCAGAGCACCTGCATCTGAAAGTCCTCTAAAAGAAGTCAGAGGTGTGTTTATGTGGCTGCAGCAGAGACCTCCTTTCTCATCACTTTATCATCGAGTCTTTAAGACACCAGGCTGCAGCTCCTGAGCGGCACCGGAGCGCGAGCATGAGGAAAATACCTGCAGACAAAATAATCATTAAATGATTAAAGGAGGGAAGCGAGCACTGACTCATCTCTCAGGAGGCACCTGTGTTCCATCAGGACGCCATTAGAGCCTCAAAAGATCACGTCCAGGATCCTGCTAACATCCTGTTTCTGTGTGTTTGTGTGTGTGCAGTCACAGTCCATGTGTACTGTATATGAATGGAGGAAGGGGGGGGGGGGGGGGGGGGGGGGGGGGCGAGGCTAAGTTGTTTTGTTTTAATCAGTTTCTCCTGTAATCACACCGCTCCGAGTTGGCAGGCGATGAGACTGGAGATGGGCCCGATGCGGGTTAAATGACTTCCTGTCTCTCACTCGCCCTCTCTCTCTCTCTCTCTCTCTCCAGACTGACTCATAGCTGGGGAGCGGCCGTGCATGTGAGTGTGAAGTTGAGGGGGAAGTGAGCTCACTGGTGGGCCGGACTGGTCCCTCTTGGGGCCGAATCGCTGCCCGCTAATTAACCACAGAGTGGCCCCCTTCCCAACAGCACCCAACAGGGAGTGCACTCACCGCAGCCACCGAGCTGACAGAGCCAGTGGTCACCGCGTGCAGCTCTGCAGAACATCGGTTTTGAGCACGATGTGCAGAAAATGTTGATCCTGTCCATAATCTGAAAGTGAACTGGCTAAGAGTCGCAGGCTGTTCGACACTCCAGGTGACATCAGATGTTTTCTTTGAGCTCCGTCCTCGATGCGCTGCTGGCTTAGCGGCTGAGGTTTTGTTGCCCCATGTTGCCATGACAGTGTGTACCTTGTGTTGTGTAATGTGTTCCAGATGGATAGGTAAAGCCAAACATACTACATTACAGCAGCATCTGGTAGAATCATCTCCTACCACCTTGGAAATGCTTTCCTTGGATGCAGAAAGGAAGTGATGATCACGATTTACAACAATCTGCTTTGATTTCAGGAAATTTAGACCACCACCTTCTCTTGGCTGGCTGTGACTTACTTACAAACTGGCAAAGATGGAGGCCTGTGGCGTGAAGCTAATAGGCTGAAGAACAGCCAAGCCCACCCACACCTGACAAATCAGAGTAATATCCAGTAAAACAACAAGCAGGCATTAAGTGAACTGGGATTTGCTGTTTTGGTTTTTATTCACTCTTGAGAAGACGGGATAACACTCAGCAGAGTTTGAAGGTTGTGTCTCTGGCTCATGAGGGAAACATCAAACTGATCAACAGATAGTCTGCAGGAGCGTAAATCTAACAAAGTGGTTAAGTGTGAAAACATCTTACTCTTCTTTTTCTGTTTGTGAACCAGCGTTTCAGCCGTTCAGTTTCTGCACACAGAGGGATAAATCACAGCTTTTTACTGTTTAGTTTGAATCGACTGAGACCTTCATTGTAGTTTAATTTATAAATGTATCAGAAGCAGAAAGATGGATTGATTCCATTTTGATTTCTTGGGTCCCTCGTCGCTTCAATCATGAGGTAACCCGATGCAGAGAATATGACAGGAGATTTATAAGACTGAAGTATTGTTATGGATACACGTTTTAATGAAGACAAATTAAATCATCGTATAACGTCCCATAATCCCTTCAGAGCTCCCTCCGTGAACTCCAGGATATAGGCATCATCATTGTGAGATCTATCTGTTGCAACACAGCTTGAGAAACAACCAATACCGAGAGCCCGTGTGACAAGCGTTTGACGGGAAGAGCATTACAGCTTTGCATCATGGGATGTGTCATCAGTTTAGCAGTTGGCATGGCACTCTGTTGATGTAATGTGGCAGTCATTATCTTCCACAGCGCCTGCCAAAAGGAGGAATACCCTCTCAAATGTCAAGTCGGATCAGCTCTGTGGAAAACCGCACTCGACTACAAGAGCCAATTTGTCACATTTGCAGCATGTGGCACGGCACCAGCTCCACACACGTTCATCTCTGCTCTGATTGGCTCTAATTAAGAGAGAACTGAGAAGAACGCACTAATTGCAGTCTGACTAATTATTCAGATTTCGCATTGGAACTTTTCAATGTCAGAGCCAATTGTTGGCCAAAGGATTAATTCCATATTTAGTCTTCGCTGCAAATAACCTCCTCTTCCTGAATTAAGAGGCAAACGAACTTTAGTTGCCAAGAAAATTAAAAGTACAGGACTTTGTCTCAGCGCTGAGAGTGGAGAAGCAGAAGGACAAAACACAGAGTTTAAAAAGACAGGAGCTCGCAGAACCAGCCTTCCGGGGGGGGGGGGGGGGCAAAACGCTGCAGGGCTACCAGGGGAGGGCTGCTCTCCAGTGCTGGGAGAAGAGAGTCTCTCTAAGAGGTTTCAGCGGCTTATGTCGAGGCTTGAAGCCGTCTGGTGAAATTCTTGGTTTCATATCGGAGGAACTATGGCGTGATTTACAGAACAAGCCGTTTAGCGCCCTCTGCAGACTCATCCTGGGATTTCTCCAACATACGTTTAGAATAGAATAGAATAGAATTACTTTATTGATCCCAAACTGGGAAATTGTGTTTACCTCATGATCAGAGACTTTGAACACGTTTGCCCATTGTAACACTATACTGTATGTGAGTTTTAAAATGGCTATGGGCATGAGAGGTGAAATTTAAAAGAATATTGGTGTCTGCACCAAAGTTGGTTCTTAATTTCTGGATCTCTTTGATATTCTTGACCTTTTTCCTTTTGCACAGTTTGTAACACCCTCCTCAAGGGGCGCTGCATAGCCTAGCGGTTATGTCAGGTGGTTCTGGTTCGTGGTTTCGGGTCCGGCCTCGGCCCTTTGCTGCTATAGCAATGCTTTGCAAAGGCTGAAAAATGAAGACACAAACTGCATTTCCCCCAGTGTCCACTTGAGGCTAGCTTCAAAAGTGAGTCAATCCTCACAGAGCTGGGTAAAGATTTTACATTACTCTGCAGTTTTTGCTAGCTAGCCATGCTTTCATATATATGGCTAATGCTACACACTGCTAAGCTAACATGCATAAATGAGGAGAAAGCTGAGACTGAGAGGACTCTGCTTCCGAATCTGCTTCTGGCTCTGGTGGTCTAAACAAGGAGGGCTGGCCTGGTCCAATAGAGCAGCCAGATGAGCCTTGTAGCAGTTTCTGGAAGTCAAAAGAGAGGCGTGTCTTACCTGCAAGTAGGAGTGGTCACAGAGATTACTGAGGAGGATGCATCCTTCACAAACCTCTTGATGGCTGCTGCCATGACGAGTAGATTCTCATTCTGTGTTAAACACGATGGCTAACTTAGCTCATTCAGTTGCTAACCCCCTCGCTCCTTTCAAGTGCTATCCTCTCGTCCAAAACTTCTGGATCCAGAAAGCCAACATGGTGACAGCAAAAACACCCAGCTCACAGCTTCAAAAAGGAGGTCAACAAACCAACGGGTGATGTCATGGCGGCTTGGTTCTTTATTTATTCAGTCTATGGTTTTGCTGCGTGTGAAGTCAGTGTAATGTTTCCGTGTTTGTGCATGAGCATTCTGTCATCGGGTGCTAATGGTTTAGCCGTGCAGTACCGAGTAGAGCTGTTAATGCAATGCAAGAATGAAGCTGGTCGTCTTTGAACCGGAGGGCAGCGACTGGGTGGCTCTTGGACTGGGTGGCTCTTGGACTGGGTGGCTCTTGGAAGCGTCCGGAACATACCTCTGTGTTGTGATTGGGCCGATATTAAACGACAGAGGCTACAAACACAAACGTGGACCACTTAGGAATTAATGCAAAGTGCAACCATATGAATGTGATGGCAGACGTATAAAAGAAAGAGAAAATAGACAATGACTGCGAGGTCTGTTGTAATTAGAAGCAGTGGCCTTGCTGGAAATACCCAGTGAATTGATGAGATTGATTTTGTCTCCTTGTGCACACACTCCTCTTTTAAGTACACACTTGTGTACATGCACAGGCGTGTTTGTGCATGCACAGAGCTCTGGAGGATTTACTTTTCCTGGCGTGACAACCATACTAATACTTTTATACACTGAAGCAGAAAAAAGAGAGCTTGCAGTCAGACTCTTCTGCCAATAGCTGTTGCAATACTTGTCTCATGCAGAGTGAAAATTTTGGGTTTGGGAATATGAATCCACAGTGTTACAGATATACACCAAGCAGGCGAGCCAGAAACCTTTCTGCAAAAACCAGCCCTACTTTTCTGTCCTGATTTAAATCAATGAGCAGCTTTAAGTGTTAATACATGTTCTGTGGAGAAGTAGAACACAGTTGGAACACTTTTAAAACAAAGGGCCAAACTGCTTGAATGTAATGAAGTTAGAATTTAAAGAGGTCTCTCCTGTGAAAAGCCTGCGTTCAGTTGCAGGCGGTTGGACCGATTAACCGTAATTCCTTTCCTAACATACATATCTAAATCATCTTAATTGCGGAAAATTTCCCCCGACCGAGATAAAGAAATGTAGGAGTATGGGACTGTGGGGCAGTGGTTCATGTAAGGCATGTTTCTGAGGGAGAGCCCCGCTTTGATTTGCCTTCAGGAAAAATAAACTGAAGCATTTCTGTAAAGGACTGGCTCTCTTCGCTCAGGTTTGTACATACAGCTAAGCTCTCAGCCTGCTTTCAATATTGTTCCACAGCAGCTGGCAGGCTGCAACACACACCTGGGTAAACACAGCACGCTGCAGCTCTTGTCCTGTTCGCTCTGTG
Source organism: Labrus bergylta (assembly GCF_963930695.1). Taxonomy (NCBI): domain Eukaryota; kingdom Metazoa; phylum Chordata; class Actinopteri; order Labriformes; family Labridae; genus Labrus; species Labrus bergylta. Next base: position 30,423,092 of record NC_089204.1, read on the forward strand.
TTACCGCTGAAGGTCATTGGCTGCTGCAGGAGGCCTTCGTTTGTCTTCCTTCTTCATTCAGTTCACTGTCAGGCTTGCGGAGGCCCCGCCTCCAAACCGCAGATCAATCTCACTTCAGCAAGCACTGTCCCATCGCCACACCATCCGCGGCAAATGCCCCCCCCCCCCCCCCCAAAAAAAAGAATCCCTGCAAATCCTCCTGGTGCAGAGCAAGCAGGACTCACAGCAGCGTGTGCATTACCTCAGGAGGCTGACAGAGCCCCGCCCCCTCTCGTTCACAAACCAGAGCTGTGATTGTATCAGCTCGGGAGGTGATGTCAGCCCGCTCTCTGCCACTCTCACTCTCTATGTCAACCCCCGCCAGCAGATTAATCCAAGGCCTCGCCACCACACACTCATCACTTTCCTAACAACGTCCACGCTGCCAAGAGCGGGATGGAGTCGACTAATGTCACACCTGACGGACGTTTACATCGTGCGAGCTGCCCTCTCCCCCTCCAACATTACTTTTTGGTTCAGTGAATTTATTTTGCCCGCCTCTGCGCTGACCTCCCCTCTTATTTCTGCATGGGCCTCCAGATGCTGGTGACTTAACCCCTCGCCTGTAAAACAAGAGTAAGAAAAACAGCCTGGTTACGATGACTGTATTGGTGGCCTCGTTCCCCCGGGGAGTGAAAGCTTGGCCCTGACTCTGTGCGACTCCAGAGCTTCCAGTGGGTATTAGTGGTTGCTGTAAAGATTTTTTCAGAGAAGTTTCATATCAGACCCGGACTCCTCCGCTGACCCTACCCCCCTGTGCCCCCCCCCCCCCCTCCAGCTGCTAGAGGAGTCCATGTTAGGGGGTTTGCAGATCTCACCGTTATTCATTTATGAGTGTTTAAATGCCACAGCACCCTGGCATGGACTTTAATGGAGGTGAGACACTCCCATGTCGCACTACTCCCCTCAGTAAAGTTTTACAGCGTCCCACCACAGGGGAAAGTGACGCCATGTTCTAGGAAAATACTCTGCACTCATGCCGAGGCTCACACTCTGCTGCTGCAGATTCGGGGGCTGAGAGGTATCCTGGACCTGTGAACGTGGGGGTTTGTGATGTTGCATTTCTTTCAAACAGAGGCGACAAAACTCTGTGTTCATGTTTTACTTGAGTAGAATACCTGTGTGAAATAAGACCCCGATTAAACTAAATCAAATAAGAGTGAACATAAAGAATTCACTTTGCTCTGATGTGTAAATCAGTAAGATGAGGAATGTCTCTCTGCTCTGAATCTGCTGCAGGGCGGACGTCGGCCATGTTGGCTCCTGAACTTTAATCCATGTTGGCTCCAAGTTCTCCCTGCTGCTCACAGACATCACATTTAAGAGACGCCTCTTCTCTCTGTGTTTGAGTTTCCTCCTCTCTCGTCTCTCTTTGTCTTGATTCGTCTTTTATGTTGTTACCGGGCTGCTTCAGAACTGTAAGGAGAAGAAAGTAGCCTACAGATATTTTTTATTTAAATATATTCAACCAGGAAAAACTTAACTGAGATTAAGAATCTCTTTAACGGGGCGGCGGTAGCCTAGTGGTTAGTGCCTGCGACCTCTGTACAGAGGCTGTAGTCCTCTAAGAGAATCAAACCTGTGGCTGCTTACCGCATGCAATTCCCCTCCCTCCCTCCCTCTCTCTCTCTCTCTCTCTCTGTCTCTCTCTCTCTGTCTCTCTCTCTCTCTCTCTCTCTGTCTCTCTCTCTCTCTCTCTCCCTGATGTCTGACTCTATCCTCTGTCCCGTCTTTAAATAAAGGCACAAAAAGCCCCCAAAATCAACCTCCAAGAGTCTCCATGGTAACAGAGCAGAAAGTCATCAGTCAGTGCATCTGAAACCAAAGCTTTACAGAGACCAGCTCCCCCAGACCCAAATCCTCCTGCAGCAGGTCCCAAGCTGCAGGAGGATTTGGATGCGTACCTGAATCCTCCTTCCATACACGACTTTAAAGTTTTGCAACTGGGACATTTGTGTTTACATGAAGAGTCAAAGGAAAAGTATTCTCAAGTTAAGAACAGAAACCTGAAAACTCGACCAAAGACTTCTTTTAAACCACCACAAACTTTTTTTACTGTCACCTATGACATCTTTAAAAGCAAAAGTAAGCTGGTGAAATCTGCTCTAAATAAAACACAGTCCCCTTCTTAATAACAACATAACGTCTGTGATGTAACGTCCTCCTCTCCGTGCTAATCAGCCAACGAGCCGCTCGTATCTGTCAGGCTTCAGCACCACCGCAGCTAATGGATCCGTACTTTATCACATCGATTCCCCCTGTAAAGCCCCCCCCCCTTCTGTCAACCCACCCACCTTCCCCCCCTCCCCTCATATGGCCTTGATGAGATCCAGACTCTGTGTGGAAGCATATTAAAGTGGCCCAACAGTGTCAGCAGGAGAGCTAAATGGAAGGTAGTGAAATCTTTTGAACCTCGCTTACATTACAACAGTTCTAAACACATCCAGCTGGATCCAAAGTTCAGGGGAGACATAAAAGCGGCGTAGCATGTTACCTCGGAGGATGATAATAGCCGGGGCACCGCTAAAACTACTAAGACAGTCCACAATCAAAGGGCCCAGAGGAAGGACTCCCCGCACTTCTTACTGGCTGCTAATGGCCGGTGTGTGTGTCAGACACAAGAGTAAAGACAGGGAAGCCTCTCAGTGTTAGTGATTAAACTCCATTAACGCAGGGTTAATTAAAATACAAAAGACTTAGAGACGCAGTAATTACCCTGCGCCCCGTCAGGTAGGTCATCCTGAAAGCGGGTTGTCTTGATGGGAGGCGGCTCGTATCGTGACTCTGTCTCTGCAGACATCTTTTACAGGATTCAAACTGCTGACACCGACGAGAACGCTGATTCAGTCTACAGCCGAGATGAGCCGGGCAGACAGTATTCAACCTACACTACGTGTGTGTGTGTGTGTGTGTGTGTGTGTGTGTGTGTGTGTGTGTGTGTTCCTCGAGCTATGTGTTGGCTGTGGGCTCCTCCGTGGCGTTTCAACCACACACAATAAATATGAGCTTGTGGCGAGGCCGCGGCGCCCCAGGAATGCTCACATGTGGTGCAGCGGCTCTCACCACCGCTGACAGGAGAGCGAGATGGCTTTTGGTCATCGGGATTCCTGGTGGTGGAGAGAGCTACATAGGAGGCCTTCAAGTCGGACTTCAAGACTTGAGGCCGCGGTTGGCAGTTTCCTCCCCCGGCTCAAGTCTCTCACTAGAGCGTGTTATTTGTTTACTCCGAACTCTGATGAAGAAAAGAAACCAATCACACTATTGTTTACAGGCTGATGTCAGTCGGGGCCAAAAATGTTTTTAATCACCAGTTACAAGCATCCCAAACAAACATGGAATGACACGGCAGACTGCAACTCTATGAATGTCTCGGCATATTTATTTATACAACTAAAATAATCTCTCACAGCCTCCAGAGCACAAAGTTAGCTCTGACTTAGCTAGCATGGACCAGGATTCAAATTAGAGATGTACCTATAAACGCAAATATGCATGCAGACTAACTGAGAACTCTCAGTCCATCACAGCTGAACACAGGATCTCAGCGTCTGCAGATAAAAGACCTCAGACTGGTTTGCCGAGTGTGGCTAATGTTAGCAATGCTAGCGCTGGCAGCCTTTAAGAAAAAGCTAAAGAGCCAGCTCTTTCATGAATACCTACTAACTTAATGATGATGGTCTCCATATTATTGATGATGATGATGGTAATGACGATGGTTTTTGTTTGATAACGACGACTTATAAGATGGTTTCTATACTGATTAGAGCTCTCAAGAACTGCCCTCAATGTTGTGCTTTGCCTCTGGTCACTTCCGATCAGACACAGGTGCATCGAGGGCAGACATATGAAAATGCTAATATAGCATCTAACCGACTAGTAATTCTGGAGCAGCATAGCAAGGGGGACGATGTTCAATCTTTTAGTCGACTAAACGCCCACATCCCTGATTCAAATATGTCTAAAAAAAACAGTTTGCTTGCAAAAAAGCAAACATATCGTGGTGTAACTGATGAAAGTGTTGGCTGAAAAGGTATTGATCAGGTAGATGGATAAACCCTGAACCAGCTGGACTGATCCCACATGATGCCCACCTGCTCCCTGTTAGTCTGCACTTAGAGGGGACATGACCTGATAGACCGGAACACGTCCAAACCTGCAGAATCTACTCCGTCACACTGGCCAAGTCAGACAAACCGAAGCATGTCTGAGATGTGTAAATTGATGCTCAGCAGAACCTGCTCCATACCCCAAAAAAAGCACAGCATTCATCCTGATTGATGCTGCAGCGATGTGTTGTTTTAATCTCAGAATTCTCAAAGACGGAGCCAAAAGCAATTTGTTACTTTCAGCTTTTGTGCCAACACATTTTTATTTATCTATAATTTCATTTGGAGCTGCAGACTCTCAGCATCCTGTCGGCTCCCTAAATAGAAACGGAGCTCATTAAACGCTCGTTTGAATAATATGCCAGCAGGAATTTTCTAAATGGTTTCATAAGAAACAACAACACAAAACTATCTCGTGATTTTATTGGTTCAGTCATGCTGCGGTCGAGCTATTAAATCCATTTTCTACCAATAAGGGACCAATGTGAGATGATTGGACTGGAATTGTTGATTTAATATGTCAGAATAGAATAAATAAGATGTTTTTTTTATTTGGATAAATGGCACATTTCTCTGCAGGCTGCAGAGCCCCAAGATGATGAGAACTTTATAGAATTATGTCGCAGCATGAACAAGAAACATTTTCATTTATAGACGCTAAGAAGAGATCAAAAACTTTACACAGATGTGACCAAATCAATCCCGTTACATAATTTCATTCTTCATACCTTACTAATGCAAACTTAAAGGCAGGGTCTGTCATTTTTGAAAACGATCACGATTTTGAAAGTAGCATTTAAACGTGACCCAGAAATAAAATCACATCAAATGAATCTACAAACACCAACAGTTTGAGGAAGAAGTGCGAGTAAATCTTGGGACTTTAAATGTTCTCTCCTTCCTCACATCCGTCATCGGAGACCAATCTGTTGTCTCCCATAACTTCATGGCTGACAAGGGTCACTGGCCCGAGGCCCCCGGCAGAGACTCTATCCCCTCTCTGGACAGATGTAGTGGCATAAGGGGGCCCGGATGCCCCCCCCCTCTCCTCCGTCTGACCTCTCCTCCAGACTCTGAGAAAGGGGTCCCGAGGTTGAGAAGGTCCTGGGGACTGGACACATTGCGGCATTAATTACACACTCAGTTACCATCGAGCCCTGATGTTTGGCCTCCCCTCCTGGGGTTAACTCCTTCCTGACAAGCGGGGAAAGTAATGGGGCCTCTGTGGCTCGTTTGCTAGCAGTCAGCCAAGAGAGCTCCTCTTCTGCAGCCTCGTTCTCGCTGAGTGACAGCAGCTTCAGCCCCGCCTCTCCTCGCCCCGCACAAGGATCAAACACACACACACACACACACACACACACACACACACACACACACACACACACACACACACACACACACACAGAGGGAGGAGGACACACAGATAATGGGAGGTGTGGGGCGGGTGGACGATAGGCGGGACACTTCATCGCATCAAAGGCTCCTTTGCTGGTCACCTTGTGCAAACAAAAAGAGGCTTTTTTGGGACGTTATCTGTCAGAGGCTTCTCCTGCTGACATCCTCTCTGTGATTGGCTGAGGAGACAGAGGAAGAAGAAAGAGTGCGTGTCATTACAGGATACCCCCCCCCCCCCAAAGTAAACACAGAAGAAAGAGAAAGGAAGTCTTCCTCTGTCACACAGTCTGGAGGTGAGAGAAGGCCTTGGATGTATAAAATATGAGTTCCTGGCCACTTCACACAACTTTAATCACAAGTGTCTCTGCATGTTGCTGCAGTAATCCCATTTCTGTTGACAGGGGCTGTAGTCAGTAATCTGATAGCGGAGCACTCACAATATCAAGGCCTGGTGTTTCGTTTGATTAATTCATAGCCTACAGGGTCTGTGAGATAGAGGCAGAGCGCAGCATGAGATCACGACCCTGGAATTCTAAACAATAACCATCTGTGGTGAACCGTGTTGAGCTCTCGCTTTTCCTCTCTCACTTCCTTTTTCTCTTCTTCCCTCCTCTCTCTCTCTCTATAGTAAGATAACACACCCACACATGGAACACACACACACGCACCTGCAACCCTACAGCCGTTTTGCATGTTCAACCTACCAGCAAAGTACCTCTATATGTCACGACATGCATGCTGTGGAAAGCCCTCTTTTTTGTCCCGAGGCGTATTTCACCTGAGCTGGAACAGAGCTTCTGAACCTCTGCATACATGTTCTTCTGCTTTAGTCACCTTACGAGCGAGGTTTAGTCCTAAAGTACAGTGGCTGGGAAGTGCAAAACAGCATTACAAAGTGTGAAACACTTTTACAAAGCTTGAGAGAATTGTACATTTTGAAAAACTTTTTCACATTTCATAAAACAAAATTACAAAACCAAAACACTTTAAAGACTTTAAAGGGGACATATTCTGAAGAATCCTCTTCTCCAGTGTTTCTGAACATATAGTCTACTGAGAGTCTACTGACCCACAACATGTGAAATAAACCCATCCAGTCCTTTGTTTGTGGTCTGCTTAAGTCTTACAACACAGAGAAAAATGCTCTGTTTCAAATGTGCTCTCCTTGTGATGTCACAGTGGGATTCTGGTTAAAAATAAAATCCCCTCCCCTCCCCTGATATCTCCACCCATGGACTCCACCCCCAGCCTATAACAAAACTTTTGCGCAGGTCCTCCATTTTTATTCTGGCTACAGAGGAGTGATGTCTACTGGGAGGGGGGGGGGGGGGGGGGGTCATTGCATTTAAAGAGACACACACACCAAAATGGAGCGTTCTGAAAAGGTGGAAAGAGGGTATAATATGTCCTCTTTTATAAGCGCTGAGACAAATGTACAAGTGGCAGGACACATTCACCAGTCCCCAAACAAATTTACAAACGACAGAATCCTGTCGGAAAGGGAATGTACCGAATGCCGGAAGTGACCCAGAAGTGCATCTGGTCCTGGTCTCGTCTGTGTTCTTTAAAAGATGGAAAAACCGTCCACACAAAAAGCAAAATTAAATTATCTGGCTCAAATGAATTCCACAAAACGGGCAAAACGTTGGTTAAGTCTTTCCCCCAAAACAAACAAAATGACCCCTCACTCAATCACTTCTGGGTCACTTCCGGCATTTGGTTCATTCCCTTTCTGCCAAGATTCTGTTGTTTGTAAATTAGCTCTGATTAATTTTTCCTTTTTTCAGAATATCAAGACTTAACAGTTAGTTAAAAATAATCTGCATGGCAGCCAGACTTCAGCCGACAAACTGTTGGCGTTAACAGGAAAGGAAAACAATCCACGCTCCAAGCTGGATTTAATGAATGAGTCCAACGTGCTGGAAAAAGTTCTCCAACATGCTCCAATCTGACATTTGCAAAGAGGGATGGTCTGAGTTATAAGGATTCTTTTCTTAGCTTCACCAACAACAACAAAAAAAGCAAACCTCTCTGTAAATGTCAGAGCCTTTCCAGCATCTCCTTCGCTGTTGAGAGAAAGTGACGTGGTTGGTTCTCTTTCAGTTGGTCGCCACAGGCCCGAGAATGATCGATGAAGTGTTACTTTGTGGACTATTTTTAACTTTTCCAAAGCGATGTTCAGACGTCCCATCTGGACGGGGTTAGGGACAAGCTCTCTGCCATTAGTTACAGTAAGGGACGCAGTGAAATCTCCTCAGCGGTCAGAAAACAAACATCATGCTTGTTGATGTGATTTGGCGTGATGAGAGCAGGCTGCTTTGCGAAAGAGGTGACGGGTGACTGTTTAATATTGTTGGACAAACTTGTGTTGAATGTAGAAGACGGTTTGAATCAGCTTAAAACAGCTTTTTTTGTTGTTCCTAGTCAAAAGCAGATCGTCTGTTACATTACACAAGTGAAAACATATTTTCTGTGTGTTGGTTTGGAAAACTGATGATTAGCTGCTTCAGTCTGAAAACAAGATGTAGAATAACAGCGTCAAATATTCAGCTGTCAGCAAAATCTAGTTAATCAGAATTGATTAAAGGAGCACTATGTAACTTTGACCCCTAGTGTTTAAAATGGGTACTGCAGTCTAAATTCTAAACATCATAGAGAACGGTCTCCCCCCCTCCTCTCTAGAGTGGATGCTCACTCAGGTCACCATGTGGTGGACTCTGAAGCTTCAGTGTTTATCCAGCTCTGCATGGGTCTGTAAACCTTTCTGTGTTCTAACCTCTCTCCATTTTTCAAAAGCATCTCCAATATTGATCCTAGTTTGAGCACGTTTCTGCTCGTGGAGCTTATTAGAAACATGCAGAGGCGGGTGCAATCACTTCTATCTGAACCACTTCTCTTGACCTCTTCCATCGCTGCAACACCTGTTGACCTGATAACTGCTCTCATATCTGACAAACCGAGGGGCGTCCAAAACAGCCGTGTGAGGGGGGTCTTTAAAGTGCCTACCTTCTCTGGTCCAAACAAATCCAGAGCATTCAGGAGCAGAATGTAAAGTTAGAAGGAGGACATACTGGCTGCTGCATTGTTGTCAGAGAAGCCAGCACTTCAACATAGCATGTTTCCTTAATGATCAGATAGTAAGATACCTTTATCATTTCACTCTCTACACATCTCACTGATTGGACCTTTAAGGTGTTAAATTAATGCATACATTTTTGTCCCTTCAGGCTCTCCGTAGATAGTGGTCCTCAGTGTCTCCCTGTAGTCTCAGTGATGTAAAAAAAAGGACACTGCTGCATCTTTGAATGTCTCTGCTGGAAAGTCTGCCGCTGACTTGTTGTCTGTAATTTATGAGTTTTTTCAATTTAAAAAATGCGCTGGTTTCTTTTATGTTCAGTTTACCACGGGTTATGTTTGTACGGTTAAATTTGACACATTGAGGGAGAACATCTATTTAAAAAGTGGCGCTGCCTTCCTGGTCTGCTAAAACTAAGGCAGCAAAACATCCTGATAAAAGATTATGCGGTCTGTGAAGACAACAAACCAGAGTTGTTGAGAAGCCAGTTTAAATAACCCAGACTGCCTAGGTGCATAAAGTCAAATGAACTGGCTCCGCCCCTCTCTACTTGAAGGTTACCTGAATGGGAGACAAGGCAGCAGGAGGAGCACTGACTGCGTCACTCAGGGGTCTGGTCCTGATTCTACACTGTAATCTAGAGTCTGTAAATAGAGACGAGGACAATAGAGAACTTATTTTATCCAATCAGAGGAGGTCTTTGTTGTTCAGAGACTATTAAAAAGTTGTGACTAATCATGAGTAACTCTTGGGATATCAAACATCTGGTGTAGGATATTGGGAAACAGTGGTTGTTTAGTATCTTTTTCTCTTTGAGCCACCCCACAGACGCATCTCTGAAGTAACCTGACCTACAACCGGCCTCCAAAGGTTTTCTTTCTTTGACCTTTGACTGAACAGGATGAGTGACCTGTGAGAGGACGGCCTTCCCCGTGAAGGACTGTCGATCTATCAGCCTGGAATCTGGTCGTGTTTATGCTCTTAGGGGTGTGTCAGGATGAGCGTGTCGGGCTGAGATTCTTTGAGAGAAAGGGAGGTCCACCCTGCCTCACAGCCACAGTTGAATGTCAAGTGTAGATACGCTGCAGAACAATGCAGAAGTAATGAAAAATGTCCTCCTGTCTGCAGCTGGAGCCCCACAGAGCCGCTCTAATACACCACATTTCCATTCTGTGTTTCTTTCCAGACTAACCACAAGCTCCACAAAAACTCTATATTGCATGTAATGCATTGAATCAGCAGAGGACTCTCACTTCATACCACTATTTTTGGCTTTTTAGTGAGAAAGGGTGTTCCCTTGATTATGGTTATATAGCGAACAATAACTGGAGTTAAGTTTCCCTCTGTGCCCTGTGAGCCTCAAAATAGCGTGTCCACCGCAGAAAAAAGCCTTAGGTTTTCAATTACACCCTCAAAGTGGTCCCTGATCGGCTCCCCCTGTCACAGGTGCAGCGATGTGTGTGGAGGGGCAGAAACCTGGTGTTCCATTTAAGAAAAATGTGGGAAAAGTCACTCTGAGCCCGATTTGTTTGGAGGGTTTTATGGTTGCAGATGTAACTCCCACCGCGCCGGCGTCACTCCCAAATAACAATGTCTCTACTCTACTCCCAACCACTAATTACAGCGGCCGGGCCTCTCATCAAAAGTGGGACTAATTAACGCATAGCATAAGCGAAGGATACACTTGGCTGTCATTACCTCACACAGTACACGATAACTATGAACTCAGCTATGTGCAAAGGCTGATGCTAATTTTAATGATGTTGAAACACTTAAATTGAGTGTTGACACGACTAGATGAAGAAGTTGTCAACTATACACTCTAAGCTGATGTACTGTAAACATCTACACATTCACACGCTGATGGTAGAGGCCGCTGAGTAAAGAGTCCATCAGTATTAACTCATCCATTCACACGCTGATGGTAGAGGCTGCTGAGTAAAGAGTCCATCAGTATTAACTCATCCATTCACACGCTGATGGTAGAGGCTGCTGAGTAAAGAGTCCATCAGTATTAACTCATCCATTCACACGCTGATGGTAGAGGCCGCTGAGTAAAGAGTCCATCAGTATTAACTCATCCATTCACACGCTGATGGTAGAGGCTGCAGTGTAAAGAGTCGGCCAGTATTAACTCATCCATTCACACACATTTACATGCTGATGGTAGAGGCTGCTGTGTAAAGAGTCCATCAGTATTAACTCATCCATTCACACACATTCACACGCTGATGGTAGAGGCCGCTGAGTAAAGAGTCCGTCAGTATTAACTCATCCATTCACACACATTCACACGCTGATGGTAGAGGCCGCTGAGTAAAGAGTCCATCAGTATTAACTCATCCATTCATACACGCCACAGACTAAGCAGAAGGAGCAACTTGGGGTTAAGTGTCTTCCCCAAGGACACATCGACATGTGGCTGCAGGAGCTGGGGATCGAACCCCCGACCTTCCTGTTGATAGACGACCGACTCTTCCAACTGACCCAGAGCCGCCCCACTTAAACTGAGCCATCATGTTATCAATTTTTGGTTTGCCTTTTGAAACCTTGAGTTAAGTATCTTGAAAAAGTCTGCAAACATGCGCACATCCCTTATTTGATGCACAAAGACTCACAACACTTTGGCTCCTGACAACGTACTCTTTTATTCACTTTAAGCAAGAAGTTGTTCTTTTGTCGATAATAAACGACCCTCAGTAACTACTAAAAACTGTTTCATAAACGATTTAGAGCTTTACTTTTTGAAGTTTCATATGGGACCTAATGGGAATGACTACTTTTGGAAGCAGCCCCAAGTGGCCACTTGAGGAACTGCAATTTTTGACACATCAGCATTTACTGCACCTCTCCGCCCTGGAGGTTGCTGCTTAGTTTGCATTTGCCCAGGTGGCCTCATATTGCCTTGGGGGGTCTTTTGGTACACATTCATATTATCCCACCCACCCTTCTCTCTCTCTCTCTCTCTCTCTCTCTCTCTCTCTCTCTCTCTCTCTCTCTCTCTCCCCCCCCCCCCCCCCCCCCCACACTCATCTGTATTACATGTGTTTTTTGGGGAGGCAGCGAGCCACCAAAGTAGAACATAAACTTCCCTCTCATGGAGCTTTTTGTGTTCCAGAGAAAAAGAGAGAGAGAAAGTCGAGAGACAAAGAGAGAGTCTGGACTCCTAAACAAGATAACCGCTGTGCTCCACCAGAGGACTCGGAGGGGGAAGCCCACACAGCAGGAACAACAGTACAGTACAGCGTGATGGAAAACATCCACAGATCCATTTTCAACAGTTATAACAGAAACCCAGGGAAAAAAAAGAAAGAAACACCGGCGTGCATATCATGCTTAAATCTGCCGGCTTCCTCTGCGATATATGTCATGTGCAAAGCTTTACCCTGGTGGTCAGGCAGGGTGTCTGCAGGGACCCAAATCCCCTCACCAGGTCTTGGCAGCAGAATGTGAGCTTTACCTTGGACGAGTAAAGGTCAGCAGACAGAGACGGCTGAGATATCATATTCCCTCCACAGCCTTGATCTACTTTAAACAACACAAGGGGAGGTGTGAAGGATTTAAACAGCCCAATGAGGGATCAGGAACCATCGTAAAGGGCTCATATTAAAGGGGACATACTCTGAAAAATCCTCTTCTTCAGTGTTTTTGAACATATATCTGTGTAACCTGAGAGTCTACTGACCCACAACATGTGAAATAAACCCATCCAGTCCTTTATTTGTGGTCTGCATAAGTCTTACAACAGCGCTGCGATGAAGCAGCGGGAGCACCTCGGGTTAAGTGACTTTGCCCAAAGGACACATCAGACATGTTGCTGCAGGAGCTGGGGATCAAACCTCCTGGTTGAGAGTCGACCGACTCTACCACTGAGCCGCAGCCGCCCTACAAGTTGAAGGAGAAAGATCTTTGTTAGCTTTGGTCTTAATGCTAAGCTAAAATAAGCTAACTGGCTGCTAACACTTGTTTTATATTCAGCCATCTTCTGACGCTTACTGAAAAAGCAAAACATCTTTACCAAATCAGTAATTATTCATGTTTATGTGCAAGAGGTTTTGTCTCAGTGTCCATGGTTTGAAGAAGTTCATTTCTGTCTTTATTTAAAAATAAAGACAAAGTGAATCCAAAGAACGTTCAGGAATAACTCTTCAGGGTTGATCTTTAATGAGCAGCAGTGAGTCTGGAATCAGAGAAGCTGACCTCTTTAAAAGGCAGCGGTGACGTTTGACCCCTCCACTCCTCCGCCTCCTTTTTCCAATTAGGGTTCATTAGAAATGGGAAATTTAATAAGTGGTTTACGTTTGTCATCGGGCCGCACTTCCTGTGTCTGAGAGCCAATCCCGAGGCCGAGTGGTGTCTCACATCTGTTAGCAGAGCAGAGTTTGAAATGGAAATTGTGCTGCGGCCGTTCTCCACACCCTGCTATCATTTGTCTTAAACAAACCCGCCCAGAAATAAAATTACTGAAATGTGAGGGGATTTTCAATATCCCCCCCCCCTCTCTTTCTCTCTTTCTCTCTTTCTCTCGTCCACTCTTGCACTTCTTCTTTGCAAGTGGAAAAGCAGCACGCTTTGTGGAATCCAGTCGCCCACGCTCTCTGTCAGGACACTTGATTCCAATTAGATATTTTTCTTTGCTTTCTTGTTCTGGCCTGTCAGAGGCCTCCTGCTTTTACCCCTCCCTCTGCCCCCCTGCCTTCCAAATCCCTCACTGTTGAACTCTCCCCTCCTCTTTTTCCCGTTTCCTCGCTCATGTCCTCATTCTCTCAATCTCTATCACAACGTGTAGTTTTTGTGAACCTCAGTACCCTGCTTCACTTTCATGTATTCGGTGCTGTGCGCACATTTCTCACAGCAGACATCCTGTGACCGTTTTTAAACTTTGACACTTTCACATACGACGCGTCGGGCTGTGAAACTCTGAAAGGAAACTATAATAGCAGACAAACCCAGAGAGTGGCCATAATGACAAAGCAGGGATTTGGAGGTGGTTTGAGAAGTTAGCAAACCGCCTTTGTTTTGCTCCTTGGCAGTGAATATTTATTAACCTATGGATGCATTTGATTACAGTGTGAGGTCGGCTCCATGCTGTGAAGGGCCTCCCACACATTCACTAATCACAGCCTAGCCATGGAGTGCATACAATACACTTCACCCAGAGTGCAGTAGCCACATGTAATTCCTCTTCCAAAATTACTGTAATTAAAACATTCCACTGTCCTTTATGTGTTATTTTTTCCTTCATGTGCTGCTGTTTCTTGTCTTGGCTCTATTTGAATTCAACAAATCAAACCGAGGCTATTAGTCTCACGGTGGTGGAGATTTGCGTTCTGTGTTTGGA